>NW_005842941.1:315294-358493 GCF_000455745.1 Alligator sinensis
GATTTGAAAAACACATGATAGACATTCAATCCAATGTCAAATTACTGACTGCAGAAAGAGACAAATTAAATGTCCTTTATGAACAGGTAGATAATTAATTAACTAATTTAGTTGCTATTGGAGTAATCGATTAATACTTGCTACTTTGCTTTTGAAAAAAGCCTTCAATGGGACTTGAAGGTGTAGAACATAGGATATAAAAATAAGTAATAATTATTTTATTACTTTATTAAAAATGATATATTTTGCAGTAAGTTTGTGAATTCAGAGAAATTCTAAAAGAAGAAATTCTGTGTTGCTCTCAACACAAACAGCATATTTGGTATCTATATATGTTATCTTGTAAGTCCTTAATGAGCATGTTTAAGTAATTTATGCTAGCTAACTATCACTTGATATCCTATAAACATTTCTACTTTTTGATTCCTATATCCTTTCTCACGTGACTTTTTCTAAGAGATTTTCTGGTCAGATTTAATTTCGAGCACGTACAAATTATGTCAGACTTATGCTTGCATATAGGTAAATACAGTATATTGTAGTTTCTAACTTAGCTCTTTTCTTTTTAAAATGCAATCAGTTGTACTTACTACATTTGTAATTTGGAAACTGAAAGGTCGGGAAAATAGGGAAATATTAAATTCATCAAAAGGAGCAGGAAGGATAGAAGTAGGAGAGTGAGGAGGAGAAGGAGGAAGTAATGGATATTTGAAGTAATGGATGTTTGAATGTGGAAGGAAACAAGGAAGAGAAAAATAGTGAAGGGTAAGGTCACTGGAAAAATCAAACACCATAATGTTGTGAGGTTTGGGCACTTTCTGAAAAATAATGCTAAGATCTCATAATGTAATCAGAATGCTAAAAACGTGTTAATATATTGTATATAACATTGTTAGAAACTATGACCTCTAGTAAGCAGTTATCTTTTAAAGTCGCAGGATGAATTAAATAGGTTAAGAAGAGAAACAAAACATACTTTAGTTTCTCAAAGTCATGTGAAAGAAGAAAGAGACATTGCATTAGCTGACTTCAGAAGAATAATGGCAGAAAAAGAGAGTCTGAGAGAGAAACTAAAGGTGAGCTTTTCAAACACACAATGCTGTTCATTAAGCTGATCTTAATGTTTAGCAGAATTTTTAACTGATTGCTTATTTATATAATTATGACTACCTAGGAATCTACAACTTCAGTTTTCTTCACTACTGAACTCCATTACTGGGTCAGTAGTATAGTCTGTTCAAGGTTAAGTTGCTTTTTGGAAATGTTTCAAAACATCTGATCACTATAAAATAAGCAGCTTACAGTCGTGTAAACCGTAACAGTTATGTAAACCCTAACGTTTTTATTCCATATGGGACAGATATTAGTAGGCTATTGAAATAGGACTTTGCAACTAATCACTTTGTATGAATAAATGCTATGAATCTTTGCACCCAAGATCTGAATTGTGTGTAGGTGCCATGTCAGGTTAGTAGGCAGCAGTTCAGAGTAGACGAGCTAAAATAATATTTCTCCTTCTAAAGTCTGCAAGAGTTGTACAAAGCCTGGCTCAACAGGACTTGTTCTTTTCAAATTTTTAAGAGAAACATTTATTGGGGCTGGACCCGATGATTTCTCAGTACTGTATCGAGTTTGCAGGGCTTTTAGAAATAAAACAAGCTGTCATATGTCCATATATACAGAAGGATCAAATTGCTAATTGCTGTTTTTAGTCAATTTTTAGATGGAATCCTAAAATCACTTCAATCTAAAATTTACCAAGTGTTACAAGTACTTTGATATTCCATCTCAGATTCAACAGGAAGCCGCTATCCTTGAAAAATCAACGCTTGAGCACGATATTGCAGAACTGGAAAACACTATTCATGGGGCAAGTGAATGGAATGTTGTTGTTAATTTTTTTCGTAGAAGTTTTTGAGCAAGTTGCTTTTTAAAAATATTGTCAGATTACATTTATTCCAATGTAGAAGACTGAAATTAATGTTTTAGGCCAACTGTCCTTTTTTCTTTTCTTTCTTCAATTGTAGTTTGAAACAGAACGGTTTGAATTAAAGGCTACAATCTCTGTCCTGAAGGAAAGAATAGACTCTTTGGAAGATGAATTAAAAACAAAATGTAACAAACTTGCCCAAACATCTGATGACTCTTCACAATTTAAAACTGAGTTATCCTCACTTCAGTAAGTATAACCTAAAATTTGGTACTCTACTCCAAATTCTAATATTATAAAAACCTAAGCCTGTCTGCCTGTCACGCTTTATTTGCGCTCTGATTGGCTGACAAACAGCTAATCAGAGTATGAACAAACGTTCAAACAGGAGCTGGCAGCCGGTGGAGTGCCGCCATGATGGTGGGGACACAAGGGCCGTGGAGAGTGAGGCCAGCTATGCTGGCCTTGCCCCCCCCGCTCCTTGCAGATGGCGATGATAGAGCAGGGGTGGGGGGCCACCGGAGCTTGCAGGTAATGGTAGCGGCACGTGGGGGGGGACGAGGCCACTGGTGGTGGCCTCAGCCCACCCCTCCCACCTTCCGTAATCTCCACCTGCAGGGCCCAATGTGGCGGCAGTGAGGGAAATAGCGGGTACACCACTGTTGCAGCAAGGGATGGGGAGGAGTGGGCCCAGGCCTGCTGCGGAGGAGGACTGGGCCCAAGGGTAGAGAGAAGCTGGGCTGCTGTGGGGGGGAGCAGCTGGCCCAGGCCGACTTGGCTGCAGCGGCAGGGACTGGAGGAGTGGGCTCAGAGCTGACGGGGGCGTGCAGGGGGAGTGGGACTGGGCCCAAGCCAGAGAAGAAACCAGCCCACTGTGGCAGTTGGGGGGTGGAGGGGAGCAGCGGGCCCAGCCCAATGCAGCAGCAGCTGGGGGAGGGGGGAGGAGTAAGTCTCCTTTCCCCCCTTGGGCCCAGGCCCACTCTGGTTTTGGCCTGGGCCTGCTGCTTTTTCCTCCGGGGCCCGGACAGGGGAGGGGGCACAGGGCTGTATTCCTGCCTGCCTCCCGCCCCTCCCCTGTCCCCCCCATCGTTGTTGCCGGGCAATTGACTAGTGCTTATATAATGTTTTAGTAATTGCTACGGAGCATGTAAATCATAGGAAGAGCATGTAAATCATAGGAAAATATACCCAAAATGTTTTTAAGAAATATTGATATTCTTTTTGTGTTCAAAAGAAAATATGGATAGAGAAAGTGCTGGCTTCCTCCTTGATTCTCCTTGGCTACCAGTGTAGTTGGGTGGTGACCAATAAATAGCATTTTAAAAATTGCTTATTTCTGAAGGAAAGATAAACTTATTGTCTGTCATGACTTGGGTTGCCCTGTGTTTCATCTGCATATAAATTTTTGTAGGATCCCAAGACTCATGGCAGGAACACTCAATTTCAGTCATGAGTGGTGGCTAATTTGCACATGGATCCTTTTTGGGGGGTGTCTGAAATATATACACACACATACTAAGCAGTGCTGAGCTGTGGGGTCACCATGACTTGAAATGCTGTTAACTCTGGGGCTCAGCCCAATAAATTCTGTGATAAATCAGGAGCCTTTAGCTTTGGTCTAATATCATGCATAGTTTGCACTACATATAAGTATGTGCCAAAGGGCTGCTTGAAAGTGTGTTAATGTTTAGAGGCCTGTGCTAAAACTTACAGCAATTTAAAAAACAAAACAAAACAAGGTTAAATGCATCCATTCAGGATGAACTAAGTACAAGGGTATTATAGTCAAATTGCTACAACGATGTTTATTTTCAAGGTTATTGTTTTCAAATTTCCTCTTCACTTTCATGTGGTCAGGAAGAGCAGGGTCTGACAGTAAGGAGAGGGGGAAGCGGTTGCTAAGGGAAAAAGCTGAGAGGAAGCACAGAGCAAAGGGGCTATCTGGCCCCCCAGGTTTATTTTCCTTCCTGTAGCCATGGAAGGGGGACATATTCAAGGCAAACCTCCAATAATTAGCTTCTATACCTGGAAAATTGTAACAAATGTATACACCCCCACCGCCACCCTCCCCCCCATTGTCTTGGTAATACCCTTCTTTCCCCCACACTTCTGCAGTTCCAGTCTGTGATCTTTGATCCGAGACCAATAGTCAATAGTTGGGACTGGCCTCTCAACATTTATTACCGTCCCAATGTTATTTCCTTTTCTTGTTGCCTAGTTATGTCAAAATGTATGGCCAGTGCGCCAAATCTGATCTCCTGAACTACTAGCAGGCAAGGAAATTTGGGGGCATAGCTAATGAGGGGTGGGGCCTGAAGCAGAATCTGCATTTCTGTTGCACGTGGCTTTTGGCAGCAGTGGAACGAGCTAAGGCTGTGGTGGCAAAGCCCTGTTTGCCCTACTGCTGTTTGGGTTGTCGCCACCACCATCACCACCGTTTGCCCCACAAGGAGACCCTTAGTCCAGACCCAGTTCAGGACTTGGGATGAGTTTGATATCTTTGCTGTAGAGCATGGGTTCCCAAACTGTGATACACATACCCCTGGGGGTACGCAAGACATCTCTGAGGGGTACGTGGGAGAAGTTGTGTAATGGTGGATTTAATATTCATTATAATAGTAATTGGAATTTAAAGGGTTAAAATATAAAATGTGTTGGTAAGGGTACGCAGGCAGCTGGTAAAGAGGGTATGCAATAAGAAAAAGTTTGGGAACCTCTGCTCTAGAGGAAAGGATACTTTCTAACAAGTTTTCACACAAGGTTTGATTCCTGCCCCCTTTCTCAAGAGGCAAGGATTTTTATGGATGATATCTTTTATTAGACCAACTGCATAGTTGGCATAAAGTTAAACATGCTTCCGAATGCAAGGCATTCTTCATCAGGTCCTTGAAAGTAACATTTTGACATGGGTAACTGTGTTGACCTATACCTGTATTTACTATAGGATATTTTTTTCCAAATGTGAGAAGTCTTTGTAGCTCTAAGTGGCTTCAGTGTGTTTTTAATCCCTGAGGTAGCGGAAAATTGAACTAGTAAAATTGGAGATATTTTATTTTTATTATTTATTTGCATTTGTTTTAAGATAAATAGTTCTTGCTGATCAAGAACTGCAGCAATATGATGACCTTGGATAACTTTCAATTTCTCTCATTTTCTTCCAGTTTGATAATAAAATTAGTAGTCGGTGTATTTATATACCTCAATGGTTAGAACTCCTGTGTTTTTTTCAATGGAGTCTTGATTTCGCAGGCTCATAAATGAACAACTGCAGAGATCCCTTGAAGATTTACAACATCGATTCTCTCTCAGAAAGGATGAACTCCAGTCAGCTCAAGAAGAAATTGCAAAGTTAGAGGAGAAAATAGGTAATCACTTAATGTCAAAATCATTTTTTTTTCTTTTTTTTTTTTTTAATTATTTTAATTTAAATTAGTGAATGCCTATTTTTTTTCTTACAGATAGGTTAAGCCAGAAAAGTGCTTCACAGGATGAGACAGTGAATGTACTCAGAAGTACCATTAGTGTCCTGGATAAAGAAAAGGACAGTCTTCAGGAAACTGTAGATGAAAAGACAGAAAGAATTGCATGTTTAGAGGATAACTTGGTTAACAAGGTATGTATAGGAACAGTACTACTTTGTACTTGATAAGCATGTTTTATGTAGGCTCACTTTTACAGACATTGAGACTTTAGTGCAGATAGCCTTTACAAAATTCTATTAATCCCTGAACCCTATGTTAACTGGTATGAAGGGTCTTGTAATAACCTAAGGATTCGTTTTATTAATTAATTCATCCTCTCGGCCCACCTGAAAGAGTAAGCTGGTTATTCATTTTACAAGTGACAGAGGAAGTTAGAAAGAAATTAGTCTCTGTCTGTCATTCAGTCTGTAAAACTACTCAGAGTGCAATCCCCTTACTACTAGTCATTTACTTTACCTGCAACTTTAGCTATATGTAGAGCTATTCATAATGCAACCAACCTTGCTACTAATTACCATATTTTCTCACATATAAACTGCCGCTGAATATAACATACATAAACACTTCGTTTTTTAAAAGATATCATGAAGCAAAAAACCCCCCGTATGGTAGGTATCTGAATGGTAGCATCTAGGGAGCTGATCCTGTTCCCAGTCCCACATGCCAGAGGGGCTCAAAGGCTAATCCAGCATGCTGATTCTGGAGCCACGTGCCAAGTTTGACCTGTGTGGTAAGCCTGATCAGGTACAGCAGGTCTGGGACTACTACATGATGGATCCAACCTGGCATCTTGGACTCAGTTTGCTGGTTTTGACACAGCACATGACTCTGGAGCCAGGTCCCAGAGGGTCAGACCTAGCACTGCAGGTCTGGGGCTGTGTGATGGGTCAGACTTAGCATGCTGTGTCCGGCTACTGATCAGCCCCACATGCTGGCTGATCTGGCGCGTGAATGAGGAGGGAAGGTTTCCCTGAGTCTGGAAATTTTGGTGGTAGGGGGAGGGGTGTGGAAAGCAGTGACTGGGTTGTCTTTTCCTGCCTAGTGCAGGGGGACTGGACCCAATGATCTACAAGGTCCCTTACAGCCCCTAACAATCTATGAACCTATAATTACCATGGCTGCCACAGCCTCAGTAAATAATGCTGCTGTTTGGTACCCTTTGCCTGTGCTCCCTTCCAGTTTTCCCATGGGATCCCTTTCCTCGCATGTAATTTCCCGCAGCTGTTTTTTGGCGGAGGGAGAGAGAAGGTGCAGGTTATATTCAAGAAAGTATGATATTTAGTTTAGCTACAAGCTGGTTTTTCATCTGCAAACTACAATTTGATTACATATTTAATTTTATTGTAAGGATATTTTGAAATCTGGCATTAAACCCATTATTTACAGTCTGGCATGGTTAGTATTTTTTCTATGAAAAAATGCATTTAAAATAGCTGCATATTTAAAATAAAGTGATTGTAAATACTACCTTATAGTTCCCTTAGTTTATATTAACCAGGTATATTCCATGAGAACATGTAATTTATCTCTTTTTTTCCATTTATTATCATAGGAAAAAACAATTGCTCATTTGAGACTAACTCTGTCAGAGCTAGAGTCCTCTATAGAGTAAGTAATAACTGAAATGATTTTATATTCATTATTGGTTTTATTTTTCTGAATTCAGTGTCTTCTGAAGAATAAAAGCACTAGCAGCCAGGCTTATTATTTGGTGAAATGTAGTTAACTGTATTTTCAGTCAAGTAAAGGAATATAATTGCATTAGTAGAAAATGTGTATGTCTGGTTTCAGAAGATAACACTCCTTTAATACCAGGGAAGGTATGCAAATAGACAACTAACATTAAGGCTGGCAACCTCATATATATTTTACTTTTCCAATAAGCACTTAATTGTAAGCTAAAAAGTGACATCATAAGTTTGATAGCGTGAGGTACCACATGCTCTTTTCTGTGTCAAATGGTACATTTTTATATTGGGGCATAACTGCCGTATAAAGTACCATGTGCCATTAAACAGCAAATGTGTTCTTTCTTAGTGGTGGCAGCATTTCATGCTTGGATTAAATAATTTCTTTATCTATAATCCAAGAATATATTTGAGGTTCTTGGGGATGGAAATTACCATATGAATTACTTAGTTATGATCCAAATCCAAACATTACCAAATCAGAGAGATGTTTAGATCAAGATTTTGATTTGTGGTATCAGATTCAGACTTCCCCAGAAATCAAGCCTATTTATACCTATGGTTTTAGTTCAGGCCCATCTCTAATAGAAATGAGATATTGTTATTGACTGGAAATGAAGGCCTTACTAATACTAGAGATAACCAATACATGACAGGTATGTGCACAGATCAAGAGCTCATCCAGCCTAAGCTCATTCCCCATTCAGAATATTTGCCACTTCATTCTTAGATACCTCCACCGCATACATATCAGAGGGTCAGAGCTTTACCTAAACCTTGATGTGGTTGGTTTTTGTATGAAAAAAATGCTGCATTCCCTGCATTTTTTCATGACTCCATAACTTAATCTAGTTTCATTATGCATTTTCCATGTTGAGTTTGAACCCAAATTTTGGTGGGTTCATGGGACTACCGGTTAGAACAAATTATCTCCATTCAAAAATTGGATGTGGTACAGAAATCAGTGGCCGGTAAGAATTCTTGTGGGAATTATTATGTTTATCCCAAACATGCAATTGGTCCAATAAAAAATATCATCCACAGCAGTGTTTGCCTTCCTCGTATTTCCTGGGCAATCACAGCAACCACTTTACCACAACAGTGTTATGCAGAAATTAAACCAGTTTTACATTTTATATGGAAACACTGCATTATTTAAGTATAGCTATTGTGCTCCAAATTGATAGTCTACAGCGGGGGTTCCCAAACTGTGGTATGCATACTCTTGTGGGTATGCAAGATATCTGGGGGGTATGCGGGATAAATTGGGTAATGATGGATGTAATTTTCTTAGTAATAATAATTGGCATTTAAGGAGTTAAAATATAAACCATATGGTGGTGGGGTATGCGGGCAGCTGGTAAATCTGGAAGGGGGTATACAGTAAGAAAAAGTTTGGGGACCTCTGGCCTACAGACAATGCTGTGCTTAGCTGGAAGTATGTAATGAGTGGAAAAAACAATTTTAGAACAATGGAAGTAATACCAAAAAAGCTCTAATTACATCTACTAATATTTTATTGTTCTTAAACTCAGATAGAAAACATTTTAGTTCAAAAGACTGCCAGTCTTTACCTGATGGATTTTTTTGTTCGCTTTTCCATGTTTTCATGTTTAAGGAAGCCCGTTTCTTGAATTATTATACCAAGAAATTTTCCAATGAATGACTCTTTCTGTTATATAATGACACGGATAGTAATATTGACTTAGTGTTTTTCTGCAGTGATATAGTAACAACAACCCCACCATTCTGAGAACCTTGTGCCTCTGGTGCTTTATGGATCTCAGTGTTAAACTGATCCATCAGTCTCATGTCAGTTATTTCTTCCTTTAGGTTCTTGACTTTTTTTCTTTTTAAAAGTTAAATGTTTGTTTGAAGACCAGCTTAATTGGAAATTTGGTACACTGATACAAGAAGTATCTATGGCAAAAAAAACAGAACACGTATATGCTTATGTATGAGTAGATATATAAATAAATATATAATTTACTTTTGTAATTTTATCACACTTCTTCACCCTTTCATTACCTCTTGAGCTTTCTATGGGAGACTGTCTTTCTTTAGTACTAGACTCTGAGCACTGAAAATCTTAATGTCACGCACCAGAGCCATGCGATCTGTGTAACTGTGTTAGTTTATGGGTATCACAAGAATTGCAAGGCAGTAATTTTCTCTTAAAGCTTTTGCATGTTCAGAACTTTTGCCTAACACTGCAGCAGTATATGCTATAATATAAGCAGGGAAATTTTATTTAAGGTTTTCAAAATCACCCATTTGATAGCCAGCTAAAGGATGCGCTGAGTAACAAAGACCGTGAGATAGCTAGTCTGCGTCGCCAGTTTGATGCATCCCAGATAGAGCTTGCAGAAATGGAAAGAGTAAAGGAAATGGCTCTGAAGGAAAACAGACGATTACAAGATGATCTAGCTACAATGACCAGAGAAAACCAGGTATGAAGGTATTGCTTGTTACTGAAGTACTTCAAAGATTCTGCTTGCATATATTACTAAATCCAAACCTGTTGAACAGTTGGAACAGTTGATAATTTTTATTCTAGCAAATAATAGCATTATAATAACAAATGTGTATAAATAAACATATTTAAATTGGTTTTAATGTGGCTAAATTGAAGACCTTATTTGATAAGCATATAGTGCAGTGAGTTCCTTTTCTTATCCTCTTAAATACCTAAAATTATTCTTGTTTTGTTACATTGTCATGTAATGTTATAGTTAAGAGAAACAGTTTTCATTCTAAACCATATTTCCCCAGAAAATCCTACCTTTCAGAAATCTGGTTTTGGTCCAGAACTGTAGCTAGTTTGCTGCCTCTGCTTATTCGAATATGTTAAATATTGTGTAGCCAGACTGCCCATCAGAGAACTTACATTGAGATAAGTGCTATAATGATTTGGAAGTGCATGTTTCTTAAATGGGCCATTGTACGTGTTGGATTTAATAAAGAATTCTGATCTATCCACATTTAAGGTGGAGATCGTTAAGGGCCTTGCTGACTGTTTGAGCTATTTCTTTTTTAAATTTTGCACTAGAGTTCAGGTATCAGAACAGCTAAATGAAACATGGTTCAGACAAAAAGATGGCCAGGGTGAAAAAGAAAATGTTTTAGGTTAAAATGCACTAGCCCCATTTTACCATGGTGTTTCATATAATACTTACATGGAAAGATGATCTTCTGGTTGAGTTTGCCAGACGGCTTTTTAAAAACATTAACAATTGTTTCCAATCTAGATAAAGGCTTCATTATTAATAACGTTAATCCTAATGCTAAATTAAATTTGGATTTTAATTGCTGAAATAAAAAAAGGTCTAAACAAGTACTATGTCTGATCTAAAACAGTTTTCCAGCAGTATGTGACTGTTAGACCTTGTCTTCCCCTGTGGTGCCCTGGTGAACAAATGTTCTCCCAATTCTGATGCACACCCCTTATATACTTACTAGCCAATTGCCCTTCAAGAATGATGGGGAGGGGGAGGAGTGGGCAGGGATGGAGCCCTGCTCCCCTCCCCTCCGGACCCACTCCCCACTGTCCTCCTTCTCTTGGGGTCCAGGCCTGTTCCTCCTCTCCCCGCCACAGTGGTGGGGTGAGAGGAGAACTGGACCCAGGCCTGATGCAGGAGAGGACTGGGTTGCCATAATGAGGGTCGGGGGGTGGGGGTGAGCAGCAGGCCCGGGCCAAAACTGGCAGCAGGGGAGGGGCTGTCACAGGGGGATGGGGAAGGAGTGGGACTGGGCCCGTTATAGGGGAGGAGGCCTGCTTTTCCCTTCCCACTGCCGTGTTGGGCTGGGCCAGCTGCTCCTCCCTCCCCCCCGCCCAAGGGTGGGGGGTGTTGGGCCAGACTTGCCGTTCCTCCCCCATGGCTACGTCGGGCCCTGCAGGCAATGACAGAAGAGGGGAGGGTTGGGGCCAGAACCGGTAGCCTTGTTCCCCCCCCCCCCCGGCTTCCCCCCCCCGGCCCTCCCCGCCTCTGCCCCCCCCTGCACCGCCGCCGCCATCACCAGGGTGGGGGGTGAGGCCAGCTCCGGTGGCCTCGCTCCATTGTTGACTCCTGCAGGGAGCTGGGCAGGGAGCTGGAAATTGAGTGCATAATGTGTATTGTACACTTCTGCACTTTGATGCCTCAGTTGCTTCTCAACTTGAAACAGAACTTCTGCTATTTGGAACATAGTGTTCTTGCCTGTTTGTGTTTTCTTTACAGCATGGTTGTCCAACTGGCAGCCTGTGGTCTTCATGTGACCCACAAGTGGCTCATGCAGCCTGCAGACCTCTGCAGGCACCTCACTCACTGCTGTGTGGTAGGGAGGGCCCAGAGTTGCAGGGAGGCACAACTGGTGCTGCTGGTGGGAAGGGGCCACACTCTGCCAATGCTGCCATGACCCTGCTGCACTGTGCCTGTGCCCTGAATGCCATATCATGTACCATCCTGTCCCTCCTACCCCTGTGGATCATGCCCAGCCACCTCCCCCTCTCCTGCAGTGGGTAAGGCAGCAGAAGCAGGAGGAGGGAATGGGAGCCTGGAGCCGCTAAAACAGTGGAGGCAGGATTGTCTAGACTGAGAGCCCTGGGACTGCAGGTTAATCCCTTGGAGGCTGCATGTGGTCCACAGGCTGCCAGTTGGGCAGCAATTTGTTAATAGACATTATATAGTTGATGGCAATGGTAAAGGTGGCTTTATCCATAAATGAAGCTATAGTGACTCCAACCAGACTCATATGGCTGACTCCAGCCATGTTTATCTATACTGTGTGGAAGTTGCTCAGAAATGTAGGTCCCATCAGGAAGGGTGATGGCATTACAACAACCACATTATATTTTTCTCTTTGGTAGTGGCAGCAGTAAATAATAAAACATGTCATTTAAGAACTTGCCAAGGACACAGAACAACCAAGGCAAGACTTACTGCAGAGGAGAGCTTATTTCTCTGTGAGCCTTTACTTCAGGGTGTCCAACTATCAGCCCTCCAAACACCAGTATTATTTTCTAGTCTGTGAGTCTATACTCTTTCATAGATAAGCTTCTTCTCACCTCTACTGATAACTTTGCTTAACTGGTATCAGAGGACCTGATGATGGCAAAACCAGTGAAGGTGGCTTTGGACATGGCTGATGCATTCCTCTGCCCTGTGGCAAATACTATGATAATGTGGGGGTTGTACTGGAGGCAGGAGGCTGAATGTCCTTGGGACGTCCAAAATAACAATGGTAGGGCCAGCACTTAAGAGCTTGGAGCTGTTGAGTACCAAACAAAGTGAGACTGAATTCTTAGAATCAAACAAGTCTCTGCTCCCTAAAAGGAAAGATAGGCAACATTCTGTGCAACTCTCCTCTTAGGAACTTTATAGGAAGGGGCAACTTCTACATAGGAGACAGTAGCCCTCATTAACAGTGTAGTTATTTTACCTCATCTTGAGTGTCTCTACACAGGCAATTAATGCAGCTGAATAAACTCCAGTGCAGTTCATACTGGAGTTTATTGCTCCTGGGTGCTCGTTTGCATGTGCACTTTGGATTGCAACATGTTGAGCTGGGGTGGAGTAGGGGAGCCAGGGGGTCAGCCTGCCAGCTTGGGGCTGCTCGGACCTGGCTCAGTGTGCTGCAGAGGGGCTGGATAGGGCACAAGAGTGCTTCAGTGTGGGGCTAGCCAGCAGAAAGCCCCCGCACTGAAGCACTCTCATGCCCTAGCCAGCCCTGTCAGCGTCTGCACATGCATTGTGGCAAAGTAAATAACTCCACCATAGCATAGTACTTGTATTTGGTAGTACTAACCTATGGTGGAGTTAATTTGTTTAGTCAGCCTAATAGCTTTGCACGTGTAGATTGGTAGTGCTTTACAGTGGAGTAAACTAGGCAACTCCGAGGTAGGTGTCTAGTGTAGATGCACCTCCTGCATCACAAACTACTGCTGTAATGGGGTTGTTGAGTGATTCTTATGATCTCCAAGCATCCTGGACCAGATGTACATTTTGGAAACTACTTAGCCATTGCAGTTACATGTGGGCTGCTTATATTTCCATGGACTAGTGGGTTCTGGGCAGTACCTTAACTGGTTCAGTTTGAAGCATACTCCTTTTTTGGGGGACCCTTCTCATGAGATTTCACTAAAACAAGAAGTGCCCTTCCCTATCTCAGTGGAAGTAATAAAAGAGGTCAGCACCTTGGAGAAGGCTCAACCCCAGCTACTTTCTAATCCTCAGAAGGAAAGCAGCATAGTGACTAACTTGGACATGAATAAATAGCTCATTAATCCACAATCTGAAGTGCAGGATGGTAAGGTGAATCACCATAATCTCTTTCCTGGAGTTTGAATTGTTTGCATCTTTTAGCCTTCATGACACCTTTCACATTTCCATTGTACTTCCATACAAAACTTTTAAGGATTGTGGTAGATCAAAACTGCTAGCAGTCGTGCTGGACGTAGTCTTTCTGGACTTTAGGAAGGCCTTCGACACTGACTCTCACCCCATTCTCGTTAAAAAATTAGGAGATTGTGGTGTCAATGCCTACACAGTCAGATGGGTTGCCAATTGGCTAGAGGGCCGTACCCAGAGAGTGGTGGTGGATGGGTCATTTTCGACCTGGAGGGATGTGGGCAGTGGGGTCCCCCAGGGCTTGGTCCTTGGGCCCGCTCTGTTCAACATCTTCATCAGCGACTTGGACGAGGGGGTGAAAAGCACCTTGTTCAAATTCGCAGATGACACCAAGATGTGGGGAGAAGTGGGCACGCTAGAAGGGAGGGTCAGGCTGCAATTGGATCTGGACATGTTACAGGGGTGGGCGGATGAGAATAAGATGGGATTCAATACTGACAAGTGCAGTACTGCACCTGGGGAGAAAGAACCAGCAGCATACCTACAGGCTGGGGAACTCCCCTCTCATCAGCACAGAGGCAGAAAAGGATCTTGAAGTCATTTATAGACTCCAAGATGAACATGGACTGCCAATGTGGGGACGCAGTCACGAAGGCTAACTGCACCTTGTCATGCATCCACAGATGCATCACAAGCAGGTCCAAGGAGGTGATCCTCCCCCTCTATATGATATTGGTCAGGCCACAGTTAGAGTACTGTGTCCAGTTCTGGGTACCACACTTCAGGAGGGCTGTGGACGACATGGAGAGGGTCCAGAGGAGGGCCACTTGCATGATCGGGGCAGCAGGGCAGGCTGTACGAGGAGAGGTTATGGGACATGAACCTTTTCAGCCTCCACAAGAGAAGGCTGAGAGGGGATCTGGTGGCCATCTATAAACTGGCCAAGGGAGACCCGCAGGCAATGGGAGAGTCCCTGTTCCCCCGAGCACTACTGGGAGTAACAAGGAATAATGGCCATAAGTTGATGGAGTAGATTCAGGCTAGATATCAGGAGGCACTACTTCATTGTCAGGGCGGCTAGGAGCTGGAACCAACTTCCAAAAGTTTTGCCTATTGGCTTGTTGAGAGCCCTGAGGATATCCACCCAGGTGCTGTGCTGTAGTAGCTACTCACCTCAGAAAAGACAATGTATTTCCTATATGATTAGTAGAACTAGGCAGATCTTACAAATGTCCTTTATGTGCAATGGATTTTTTCCTCAAAACATATTCTACAACTGGAGTGTCAATCTTTTAACTGCAGTGAGAGCTTGGCTTGTCCTTAGTTGACCACCTGACCTTATGCTTGAAGGTGCATTGTTACTCCAGTGCATGCAGGAATGACTAACACAAGTAAGGTGTGTGTGTGTGTGTGTGCGCGCGCGCGCACACGAGATAAATATATGCGTATATATGATTATTCTTCAAGGACAGGAAGTCTTTCCCTTCTTGAAGTGGCGGAGAGAGAAAGTAAACATTCACAAAGCAGTTGCCTTCGCTCCTCACTTTTATTGTCCAAAACAGCTGTTTCACTTTGTTAGTCTTCTGATTTCAGTCCTAAGTATTAGTTTTAAATCAGTATAACTAGAGACCTAGTAAAGGTTCTCAACTTAATTCCATCAGTTATGTTAGTTCTCCCTTCCCGTTTCAATCAATTCAGTCAAGCAAATAGATAGAATATATGTGAAATCAGATTGACTAAGAAAGTTACTCCAAAACAAAATAAAGTAAAATCTAGGGCATCTTAATGTGCTTATTTTAATTTAGCATAATACAATGCTTTGTTTTCATATAATCTCTTTAGGCAATCAATACTGATTTGGAAGAAGCAATCCATGAAAAGGAAGAAATGAAAACTAGAGTTCATAATTATATTACTGAAGTCTCTAAATTTGAAAGCTTAATATCTTCAAAGGTGAGGAAATAATTTGTATATTAGTGTTATTGTTTTAAATAAATATATCTTGCCTCAAGCATGAAATAAATGTTAAGTAGCATACAGTAAACTAGAGTTTATAGATGTACATTTTTCACATCATTTGCACAGATTTCTATTTTTATTTTTTTGCTAGAAATGTATGTAAATCCTATTTGATCAGGCATTCATACATTCTGGTATGTATCAAACTTCATTTAAAATTCTTTAAATTCACTCCAGTAATAGAGAAGGGAAAGTATCTCCAAAGTTATGTGCTTAGAACTTAGAACAGAAGTTTAAATTACAGTTTCTGAAAAAAACATAAAAATACTATATGTGTATTTGAGCCAATACCTATATTTTAAGTTTTTGTAACAGATTTTTGTCAGACTTAGGAGGATGGTTTTATTGTCTTTTTAGAGGTATGGATAGCAGGCAAGGAGTATTAAGATTAAATGTGTTCACTAAGGCTGTGAACAGACATGCATTTGAGGTGCTCCAAATCCTGGGGTGATTCGTGTTCAGTGCACTTCACCACCGTGCAGAGGTACCACCATTACCTGGACCTGCGAAGACCCATTGGGGCTACAGACCAGGAATCCCTGCATGCCTCTTGGCCTTCAGTCTCAAGAGGTTTCCAAGAAAGCTGCGTGCACAGAAGAGTGCTCACTGGCTCTCTGCCTTGCTTCTCCTGCTCCCACACCTGGTTATCTTTTTGGATGCCAGAGGATTTCTGGAGAATGCAGATATTTCAGGAAGTGCTTAAAAATGTTCCTTCTTTTTTCTGAGGGTAATTTTTTTAATCATTTGGCTGTGAACTTTTGTACTCTCACTGTTTGGAGAGTTTCAAAGGCATTTTGAATTAGGATTGGCAAGCTGGTTAATTGACTGGTCAAATATTGTCAATTGACTGCATATTTTTTTGACTGGTCAAAGATTATAGCAATTTTGCAAAAAAAACCCAACCCTATTTATTTGTAATTTTATTGACAGAACATTTTTTTTGATACATTTCTTAATGAAAAATTCATGGGGTTTCTGTGTGTCATTTGGACCTATTAGCAATTTTTTACAATTTTTGACTGGTCAGTTGACCAAATTTCATTTGATTGGTCAAACACCCAACCCTACCTGGAATACTTCAAACAACTTGTCTGTCCAGGGCCACCGTCTTGATTGCTAGCTCTTGATTTTCCAAAGTATTTAGCACTTGATGTGTTCATAGAATAGCTCCCAGTAACTTTAGTTGCGAGTGCTCAGAACTTCTGCAGATTAGATCCTGAGGTTTCAGTTCATATAGAAACACATAATCAGTGACCGCTTATGAAAAGTTTGGCTTAAGTGACTTGCCCACATTTATAGAGGGACTCTGTATCGCACACAGCGATAAAATTCAGATATAAATCACTTGTCTTAATCAGGAAAACATCCCTTCTTTTCTTAAAGGCAAGGCCTTTTTGTGAAACTTTTATTAGACCAAGTGTATATAGTTGAACAAGCTTTGAGCATCAGTACCCTTGCTCAGGTCTGAAAGAGAAACAGACACAGACTTGCCTGGATGTCATAGAAGACTCAGTGCAAATGCAGTGTGCTTGGACAGATAGAGGAGAGATGTGAACTGGGAGTGAAGAGCTGTGAACAAGAACAATTTGTGTAAAACAAATGTAGTAGAATTAGGTAATCTACCATATTTACTTGAATATAAGATGAGGTTTCTCCCCCAGTCAGCATGGGGGAAAAAGGACCCTCCTCTTATGTTCAATATATGAAGTGGAGGGGGGAGCAGGCAGCTGCTGGGGCTCTGACTCTGATCCTAGATCGGGGCCAGAATCAGACCCACAGCAGCTTCTGCCCCCCCCCCCCCCCCCAACACACCCTCTGCAGCTTCTGCCGCCACACCCATCCCATTCCATTTCATTCCCATTACTGTCAGGCACAGTTTAGCTCTGGTTCAGGCTGGGGTCTCTCCCAGGCATGGAGCAGACAAGCTCCTTGCCCTACTCAGCCAATCAGCAGTGCTACCATTGTTGCATCACCTGCCCAACCAATCAGCAGCGCTGGCACTGCTACATGGCCAGGCAAGGACTGACCTTCCACATGCCGTGTTGTGGGACAGACAAGCCTGAGTGGCAACTGATAGCAAGAGGGGCAGGGAAGAGGCAGAGGCTGTGTGCTCTGGGACAGAGTGGCCTGAGTAGCAATCAACAGCAAGGATTGGGGGTGGGGAGTTGGGGAAGAGGCAGAGACAGGGGGAGGGGAAGAGGCTCTGGGGAACTGTAGGTGGCGGAGGGGGGCAGGAAAGCTGCAGGGAGAAATGTGCATAGCAGAGGGCAAGGGGGCTACCTGACCACCCTCTAGCCACTGCTTACTCTGCTGTAACAGTGAGGGGAGGAGGGGAGAATCAAGACATCTTTCCAATACGTAGGTTCTATGCCTGGAAAATTATAACAAATTTATAAATGTTTCACATATAAAATCTAATTATTGGGGGGTTGTCTTGTATTCAGAGTTGTCTTATATTCCAGGAAATATGGTAGTTAGTAGTAGAGGGAGACATTCAAGATTACCTGGGGGGGATAGTTATTATCTGTGAAGTGCAGTAAGATGATTGGCAGTATATATAAGGTCTTTTCCTGAGCATGCGTTTTCTGAGATTTTTCAAGAGTTTTATCTGCACAGAGCAGGGACAGAGCTTAATCTTCAGCTCGCTCACCCAAACCTGAAACTCTAGCTGCTGCTAAAGACTTGTTTCCATGGTGGGTAGATCTATGATTTTGAAAAGCTTTAAAGGCTGTGAAATGGAAAAAGCTGTGAAATAGGAAGAGAGACTAGGAGTAGCGAAAAGACTGATAAATTATCAAAAGAAAGGTTAGCTTGGTTGGTGGACCATCAAGACCATTCAAAAGGTGAGAGATTGCTAACACCTGTGGAGTGAAGAACAATTAGCCATTAAGCCAGTTGATTCCCTCAGCTGCCTGAATAGAAATGTCACTGTTGCTGCAAGCAGGAATTAAAGCTAGAGCACAAATTACAGTATATTCTAGGCAGAAAATCATCTTCCCTGCTTAGGACATGAGCGGGGAGGCTGATTTTGGGGATAGTAGATACCATAGTATGTTTTTTTTTGTAGTGTCATTGATAAATGTAGAACACCTACATCAAACCTTATCTGTTGTCTCTGTTCTTTTGCCTGATAAAAATACTTTTGTCTAATAAAAACAATATTGGGTGACTGTGCCTGAGAGGCCGTTAATGCCTGCAACTTGCAAATGAATAAAGACACCTATTCTCTTCAGGGAAGACAAAGATGAATGCTTACATACAAAGTTAGAAACGTGGAGAAAGCTACCATCTTCCTCTGAAGTGGTATTATAGAAGGCACAAGGAGGAAGGAACCTATCCTAGTACACATTTATTTTAGAGCAACTGATTCTGTTTCAACTAGGAACAAGAAAACCGAGAATTGTTAGAACAGTTCCGAATGCTCCATGGTCAAGCTGAGGACTGGGAAGTCAAGGCTCATCAAGCAGAGGGAGAAAGCAGCTCAATACGACTGGAGCTTCTCTCTGTAGATTCTGATAGAAGACATCATCGAGAGAGAGTGGAATTATTAGAAAAAGAAATTCAAGAGGTAATAACTAATCCTATTAAAATTTATTATGGAATGTAGGTTTTGGTAGGTGGTTTTCTTTCTAAATAAAATGTATATTATACTTGCATGAAAATGAACTTTTATCCTTCTATGCTTTTGTCAGATGTAGGCACAAAATATATATATAACACAATTCTGGCTGAAACTGGGTGCCCTTGCCCTTCCCCCTCTCTCCCGCTACCCTAGCAAAGGATTTTGAAATCTTTTGAACATTGTTTTTTCTTTTTAGCTCTTTGTAGGTCTGTGCAGTTTGCCAGTACAATGTTAGTCTGCTTTTGAGAACCTTTTAGGCCCCTGGCATGCATTTGTCAACAAATTATGACTCCTGCCATATCACATGTGTATTGCAGGAGATGCAGCTTTGGGATCAGGAATCAGATCGCAGTTTTGCCCTTTCTACTTGCCTCTGCATGCCTTACCACTCCTCCCCTGGAGACCCTAGTCTTGCCCCTGCCCCTCCCCCAACACCGCTTCTCCCTCTCTCTTCCCCTCTGTCACACTACTCCTTACCTTTGGTTCATATCAGCAGGCTCCATCTCTGCTTCAGCCTGGGGCAGAGAGCATGGCTCTGGTCTGTCCTGTAGCAGTGGTGTGGAGCTGGCATTGCTGCTTCAGCCTGGCCCCATAACAGCAGTGCTGGCTGTATGATGCTGCTGGTATGGGACCAGGCTGGAGCCATGCTCTGTGCCCCAGGTTGCATTAGGGACAGAGCTGCCAGTGTGGAACAAAGTGGGGTGGAGGGGCAGACAGGTTGGGGAGGAGACTTTGGAGGGGGAAGATGGGAGGAAGGTGGGGATCTAAAGTTGTAGGTGGGGCAGAAACAGCGGAGAAGAGGGGGAAACAGGGAATTGAAACAGCCTGAGTCTTCAGGGTGGGGAGTGTAGGGACAATGATGGGGGGCAAGTTGTGGGGGATGGGACAGGCAGCTGGGAGCAATATGCCTGCCCCACAGTCTGCTCTGCAGTACCTCCTCCGTTACTGCTCCCCCACCATGTGCCCCCTTATTGCCTCCCACAGTTTGTCCCCCACCTCCTGCCCTCCACCTCCTGCCCCCCCGATCACCTCTCCCCCTACCACCTGCAGTGGGGCAGCAGGGGGTGCGGCAAATTTAAGCTGATCCTCCAATAATTATATTCCATACATGGAAAATTATAATTTATAAATCTTCCATGTGTTGGAATCTAATTATTGGGTGGTTGTCTTGCATTCAGGGCTGTCGTGTATTCAGGCAAATACAGGCAGTCCTTGGACTTGCAACACAATTGGTTCCTGAAAACTATGTCTTAAGTCGAAACGTTGTTACTCGGAACCAATTTTCTCATAAGAAACAATGCTATAAATGGGGGGTTGGTTCCTGAACCAAAGCCCGATACCCTATTTTCACCAAAAGCACCCCAGAATTTTGTACTCGATCAATTATAGATGAGTAATATAGCTACAATTTAATGTATTTATATTGTAAATAGCAATCGTATTGATTTGGAAGGACTTCTTTGAGGTGACTTTGCTGGATTTTTTGAAGGGTTCTTGGTTGGAGTCTTATCAGGAGTCTTGGCTTCAGGTTTTTCTGGAGTCTTGTCTGCTTTCTTAAAGAAAGTGTCCAAGGAAGTTTGGACAGATGTTCTCCAGGGAGATGAGCAGCGCAGTGAACTTGTTCGCTGGTGTGGCGTTGGATCAGATCAAGCGTTGTAAAGTTGAAACTGACGTGATAAAGTTGAAACAGGGTGTCAATTTATAAACGTTGCAAGTGCAAAACATTGTAAGTCAAGGACTGCCTTTATGGTAATTTTAGAAGTGGGAAACAAATATGTAACGTTTGCTGTAGTGAATCTAATGCTAAGGACAGTAAAACTACAATGTGTCTTCTGAAAGCTACAGAAAGACCCATAATTAGCTTTGTTTGGTTTAATTTTTTCATTTAGTTTCTTCTGTATTCCTTTCTGGAGTTACTTTAGAGTTACCTTTACATTTTCTTAGCATACGTGGATGAAAGGGGCAGAGTTGCTGTTTATCGGCTGCCCTGGTGCATCTGGGAATATATGCTGATCAGAATAGATCTGGCACACTGGGTACATCTGCACCTCCTTAGTACGAGTGACAGAATCAGAAGGCAGATTATGACTGAATGATAGTTTCTGCCTGTCTATTCCTAGGAACCTACCTAAATCATGGTGAAAGTTTGCAGCACAGCCGTGCCTTTTAATCTCCCTCTTTTTGCCACATGCACCCTTTTCCTGCCTCCCAGCCACATGTCCAACAAGCAATTAATTCAGCAATTTTTGCCTCTTTACCACTCGGGGCGGGGGGGGGCTAGGTGTGCATAGTGAAAAAAGCAAGATTAAAGATGCTGCTGTGCAGTGAACTTCCACCACAATTTAGGTAAGCCCCTAGTCATCTAGGCCAGGGGGCGCTCAACCCCTAGCCTGCAGGCCAGACGTGGCCTTCGAAGCCATAGCTTCTGGCCCATGGGGCTCTTCACGAGTCAGGAAATGTAGTTACTGGAGAACAGTGGCAATTAATACTGCTACCCTTCCCCCATTGGCAAATTCCCAAACCCTGCCTGACGAGGTTGGGGCCAGGCCATGTCCCCTTTCCCCCACAAAGCTGGCTCAACATTTGGCCATGTCTTCTCCCCCCGTAGAACTGGGTCAGGGCCTGGTCATGCCCCCTCTTGCACAGGCAAATTGGGCCCTGCCATACCTGCCCCATATACTGAATCAGGGGCTATGGCCAGGTTCAGCTCACATATGGACTGGGCACCTCCTATTTGGTCCATGAGGCAAGAAGGTTGAGCGACATTGCTCTAGGCATCCTACGTTACACCACTCTTCCCCTCCCCCAAGCCCTTGCACAGTGACCGGCTGCTCTGGTACACAGCCAGAACTCTAATGCTACAACCTATATTGCCTTCACATAAGCCAGTCCATGCAGTCCCAGGCTAATCTGGGCTAATGGGGGAGTGGCCAGGTGTGTAGAAGGGGTACATATACTTCTCAGTTCCCAGGAATCTGGGAACAACGAGAAGGTGCCCAATGTCTCTGCAGCTTTTAAGCAGTACTTTCCCCCAAGCTGCTTGTCAGTTTCATTCTATTGGTAGCAGCTGACCAAGCTTTTGAGCATTCCAAGCTGCTTCAGGCTGGGGGATGTAGTGGAGGCATGGCTAGGTTAGTAGAGGTTATACCTCTGTATTTGTATTTCTGAGGGGCTGGCCAAGGGCTCTGCAGCTTTTAAACAGCTTTTTTCCCCAAGCCATTGGTCAGTTTCATCCCATTCCTGGCAATTGACATGGAAACCTTGGGCAACCGCTCCCCCATCCTGACACATAAGCATAGATACAGCCTCTATCTACCTGGCCACCCCTCCGTAATCCACCCCAAATCAGTCTGGGAGGCCCCAAAGCCTGGTCAGTTATGAATGGAGTGAAATTGATAAGCAACTTGAGGGAAAATGTTGTTTAAAAGTGGTGGAGACTTTGGGCAGCCACCAGAATACCTCAGAACCCAGAAGCATGGATCCAAGTGCACACAGCCACTGCCTTGCCTGCTAGGGAAAGTCGTCTTAAGGCAGTAGCCTGAGCCAGAGACCTTGGATAGGCCCCTGAAACACCCATCTTCCACAGGCCTGTCCAAGGTCCCTTTTTTTTAGGAAGGGAGAAGCAGGAGTCCAGGGAGCTTTCCTTAATGAACTGGTCACCCCAAATCAGACTGTCATGCACCAAACCCTGGTACATTGCCAGGAATTGAAGTACAGGTTTCTCTCACCAACAGTGGTTTTGCCAACCATGATTTTGAGTATCCATGCTTCAGAGAAGGAGGGGTACAGTTGGAAAATACCTCCCATGGCTCTCTTGGTCCTGTTCATGCCTCTCACATCCCCCCCTCACAGCCCCCATAGCCTTGCTGGTGCCCCCCCCCCCCCACCCACAGCCCCTGCTCCCCCAGCCTGGCTGGTTTTGCTAACCACAGGAATTTTCAGGAACCTAACCCCTATGGTTGGTGAGGGAAACCTGTAAATTTATAAGTTGCTCAGGGTAGATAGCTCTTTAAAACTCAAAAAAAGCTCTGGCAGAGCACGCAGCTCCCAAGAACCCAGAAGCATAGGTCTAGGCAGCACTATCCTGCGCCCTGCCCACTGACGCACATATACCTGGTTACTCTGTCACGTTACCACCATAGGTTTTGGTAAAGTACAGGAATGATCTTTATTGTTAGTGAGAGGGATCAGAAAGCTGCAGTTACAAGCATTTATTCTTTCTTGGTGTCGAGCCTATCTGGGTATTCCTGTCCTGCTCAGAGAATAGTGGAGAAACTGGGGAACTCGCTACTGGGGGGGGGCATGCCATGCTTGTTATTCACTACTGCCCCCTGGTGGTGGTCTGACAGCACTAACCCCTAAAAGATAACCGCTCTACTTGGAACCCTTGGCAGTGCATGTTTAGACACCTTTAAACTGTTATAGTTGTGAATTGATCCCATATCAGTGACATTCTTGGAATGGTTTAAGTGTTCTTTCTTCATCCGCAGTCAAGTAGAGAATCATGGAGAAGTAGGATTGAAAATGACTTCCAGAGGTCATCTAGTCCAACCCCCAGCCTGAGGCAGGATCATCCCTATCCAAACCATCCCATATAAACAATAATCTAAACTCTACATAAGACTACTGTCAGATGTGCCATTGTATTTTGCAGTGGTTCTACTTATTCAATGAGACAAAATATTTTGGAAACTTTTAGGATTAATTCTTCAAACTTTTGTTTCTTAAAATATACTAGGTAATGGTAGTATCTTCTCATGTTGTCTTTCGTGTTTTGAGGAAGAAAGTTGTCTGGAAATATGACAGTTAAACAGATTATATTTCTGTCTGTCTTAATTTGTTGACAAAATAGTCAAGGTTGACAATTGAGTAAAAATGGGCTTTAGCCTTCAATTTTTATGTTTTAATTCTCTTCAAGCTTGACTACAGCCTACTCCCATTTTTTCTACTACCTGAATAGTCCTTCAAATGGTGGCAAACATCTTAAACAATTTTTGGGATGTTGGTAAATATAATTTAAGAGGGGAAAGATGAGCTGAATTCAGTTTTGAGTACAGGGAAAAGCTATAATATTAAAATGTTTTGCATCTTTTAGAACTGGAAAAAATATATGACCACATGGTATATCTGTTTTTATTTAGCACATCAATGCACATCAAGCATATGAATCTCAAATCTCTTCAATTACCAAAAAAATGTTAAAGTTGGAAGGGGACTTCAAACATGAACAAGATGAAAAGTCTTCTGTATTGGCTGACCTTGCTTCTGTGAGAGAATTGTGCATGAAACTTGAATCTAGCAAAGAACTTTTATCACGGCAGCTAACATCCAAAACCATGGAATATGAAAGGGTAAGAAACAACGGCAAATTTAACTTTTTTGTAGATGCATGGTTTGGTTCCTTTACCTCCTTTTTCTTAAATTGTAATCACTTTTTAAATCAGGATGGATGGGCTGAAGTCAAAAGGACTTAAAGCATTTTTATTGGGTACATCTACATTTTAATTAATGAGCTGTAATTACGGCACGTAAAGTTTAGGTACTAAATGCACCTTAATTAGCGCTACTGTGCATTAGCGTAGATGAACACTTTTTAAGTAGTGTTAATGTGCATTAGACTAAATCTGTGCATTAGCTCGGGCTTCGCCTGCTGCACTGGTGCACATTAGATTTAGTCTAATGTGCTCGAAGCATATCGTGTAGGCACGCCCATTTTGTTTTGCATTTGTACTTCTAGTTATTTGCCTAAAGAGGTGATTCTCATTCATTAATAGTCATTAAGACATGAATTAGTGTACATATAATCCCTTATACTAAATA
This sequence comes from Alligator sinensis, assembly GCF_000455745.1. Taxonomy (NCBI): domain Eukaryota; kingdom Metazoa; phylum Chordata; order Crocodylia; family Alligatoridae; genus Alligator; species Alligator sinensis. Next base: position 340,182 of record NW_005842941.1, read on the forward strand.
TGGCACTACTTTGCTAACTAGAATGATACACCACATATGTGCATTTTTATAACATATTCATTTTCTTAACTTTAAAATTTAATTTGTAAAAATGGTGATTATATTTAGTTACTAAACAAGTATTTTATTTATTATTTACATCAGTTGCATTTGAACTGATTTGAAATGCAAAAAATAGTATTGTAAAGTTTGTTTTTTTTTTAAATTAAACTATCTTAAATATGCTGGATACTTAAAATATTTTGTGTTTATGTTTATGATTCATTAAACCAGTGGTGGCAACCTCATCTGGACTTCATGAATGATGAGGGGCTTGTCCTTGTGTGGTGCACACTCTGGATGGATTGGGATACAAGTTGCATATGGTGCCCACTCCATTTGGTCTAGTGTGAACACTGCATGTAGTGTGAGCCCTGGACTGGTTAAATTGGCCAGACTGGGTGCTGTATATGGAAAGCCACAGAGGAATCAGGGTGTCCTGGCATTGGAGGGTGGATCATGTGGTTTCACGGGCTTTGCCACCCTGCATTAAACAAAGGCAATCCTGTAGTTAGTAAATTTGAACTCATGGTTGTCATGTCATTCAGGACTTCAGTTACTTCAGGTCTCATCCTCTCATACCTTCTTTAATTCATAGATTTGAGGAGGAAAACATGTTCTTGCTTTTTCATTCAGAGTTGAGAAGCTGATTGGGATTTGAACTAGTAAATGAAATGAGCTAGTTGAATAAAATGAAAAAAAATCTGTTTTCTTCTGCAAAAGAGGCTACTTCTGTCAAAATCTAGTTTAGCACTTCAATAAACCCATGTTCCAGTAAGCTTTGGAACTTTAGTAAACTGTGGCTTAGCCAAAGACTCTTACCAGTTCAGTAGTTTGACTTAACAGTTTAAAGGCAAACACTTCTTGCTTGCAATAATAATTTACACATTTAGGCTTTTAGATTATTATTTCAATGTTAATTATTTTTTCATTATGTGTGTTTAAAAAGATTTAAATAAATCAGATTTTAGAATTGTCTATATTTATCTGTGCTGCCTTACATGTAGATACTCTTTATTAAGACTCTTGTGGAATGGGAAATTGGGTGCAGGTAGGTTTGAGAGATGCACATGTAAACTAGCATTTCTTCCTGATTTAATAATTATTGTGTATACAACTTTTTTATTTAACCAGGCCAGCTGATTGTGTACACTACAGAAAGACTAATAGTACTGTAGTTTAATATATCTATTTTTCTGAAGTTATGTAGCAACAAATTTGACAACAAATTCAGATTAGAGGTGATAACACCACTAGATTCAAGGGTAAAATGTAAATATATATGTAATAAACGCATGATTCTGTTTAAAGTATGGTAGTGTTTTTGGTTTCAAATTAAGTGGATTGAATTTTAAGTCCTCTCTCTTTTCTTCACTTGATAGTGTTGTTGCTGAATGCAGTGTTTAATTTTATTTCCATTTTTAACATGTATTTTGCATTTGACTGCAATTGAGTCATTTATTAAGTGAGAGCTGTGTGTGTAAAGACACACATGGAGTATAGATTCATGAAACGTGTGTGTGAAGAAAATATTGAATTACTAGCAAATGGAAAATTGAGGCTGGTGATGAATCTACTGCTATAATTTTTTTATACTCTAGGTTCTTGCTGAAATAGAAGATGTAAAGTCAGAAGCAGAATTGTTGAAAAAGCAGTTGTCAAGTGAGCGACTTACAATTCAGAACCTTGAAACGCTGTTGGCTACTAGTAGAGACAAAGAGTTTCAGAATCATTTAACGACCCATGAGAAGGATTCAGAAATTCAGTTACTTAAAGACAAGCTAACACTTGCAGAGAGCAAACTGTAAGTTTTGACACACAAGTATATTTCTTAAAATAATTTGACTTATGCATTTCAGCAAAAAAGTTATCTGTTTGGGAAAGCCAAGTTGAAGAAAAATGTTGCTTCTAGCAATATAAAATTCATACGGCAGTTTCTTTAAGAAACTAATTCCTCTGTCCTTTGAAGCACAATTTTCCAATTTTGGGAAAAAGTATCTTCTAGTATAAGTAGTGTAAGAGTTGTGTAGCCATGATGGTCCAGAAATTATGCAAGAGGCAGGGCTTACTTAAGGTGATATCTTTTATTGGACAAACTGAGGAAGAATGTCTTGCATTCTTATCTAACACTCTCCCAACTACATAGCTGGTCCAATAAAAGATATTACCCTAAGAAATTCTTGTCTCTTCTAGTATAAAACATACTTTTTTGCTGTTCCTGTGAAAATGACCAGTTACTGCATAGATCTTTGTGGTGCATATAAAACATTCAATCCTGCCAGTGTTACTCGCATGTCATTGCACATCATGGCATTTAAATGTTTTAGTTTAGTTCTTAAAAAATATACTAGATTCTAATAGTAAAGTAACAACTGAGATAGGGAAGTCAAGCATAAAAATTAGGAAATGCAACAATTAAAATTGCTAATACTATTTTAATTTAGCCAGATTGTTCATTAGTGTTATGACATAGTGTTTCATTACTTGATCACAAACTAGAGGTACACTGATACATTGGTCCATATCTTATTGGCACCAATAAAAGGAAAGTTGACATTATCAGCAATCGGATTTTTTTGGCTGAGATAGCCAATAATGTTGCCAAGAAATGCTGTGTGCATGTGTGCAGCTGCAGCATGCACACGGCCAGCCCAGCAGCTTGGAGAGCAGCATCCGGTTCGTAAGTCTGTTGGGGGAAGGGGCAGGGGGAGGGCAGATCCAAGGCCTCCACAGTGAGGGAGGGAGTGGAGCAGGGGCAAGCACTACCTGGGCAGAGTGGGGTGGGGCGTGGGATGGAGCTGTGAGCAACTCCACCAGGGAGGTGGGGGGGTGGCTTCTGCCGTTGCACGCACCCTGGGGGAGGCATGGGGCAGCATGTGCCCCTGGATCTGTGTACAGGGTGAGGGCAGGCTGCTGCTGTGGATTGGGGTCGGGTGGTGCCAGGGCTGCGCTCAGGATGGGTGGCAGAGGCACTGGGAAAAGGTCTACAAGGTGGGCTATAGCCACCTCAGAATTTGCCGTAGCTCTTCCCCTCCCCGCCACCCTGTAATCCTCCACTTCCCAGTGCCACTGCTGCCAGACCTGAGCAGAGCCCCAGTTCAGTGCTCTCCCCGCCCCGGAAGAGCCTGGTGCCGCCCTGGCCCCAGCCCATGTAAGCAGCCTGTCCTCACCCTGTGCACAAATCCATGCCGCCCCCGAAGGTGTGCACAGCAGTGGGAGCCCTCCCATGTTCCCCAGATAATCCACTCATGGCTCTGTCTCCCTCCCTGCCCTGACTGGACAGCCTCTGCCCTTACCCTAGCCCCAGCCTCCCTCCCTCCCTCACTGTGGGGACCTTGATCTGCCCCCTCCCCTCCCCCCCACGCCCTTTCCTGTCCTTCACCCCTTCCCCCCAACAGACTTACCAGCCAGACTCTGTTCTCCACTCCAAGTTTCCAGGCTGCATATTGGCGTTTGGATCAGTATCGACCAATATGGCTTGTTAATAATAGACCATCAGTATCGGCCCAAAAAATCTTTATTGATTGCACCCCTAATCACAAACTCTTTTCTGTTAGGCTTCTGCTTACTTCAGTGCATAGGATGGTTGTGCGTGCTCCTGGGTTATGTATTGAAGGAAACTATTTGTAGAACTTTTTACTTTTGTTAATGAAAACTAGCTGCACTTTAATGCGGCAAGGAACTGCAGGGAGAGAAAGGATGATCTCTTGTTTAAGGGACCTGTATACTTACTGGATTGTGTTGTTGCCTCTGCCATAAAGTTTCAAGGTGATGTGATGGTAGGCAAGTTGCACTGTTTTACAAATGTTTAATAATTGTATGTTCACAATTTTATGAGCTCCATTTGAAGCATCTGGAGTCTAATGTACAAAAGTTCTCAGTACTCATAGTTATTAACTGAAGCCAGTGGCAGGTCTGTCCATATATACTGCTATAAGAACACTGAACAAATAAAAAAAAATCAGGTCTTGGGTACTTCAAGTTGGACACCTAAAATTACTGGACATTTTTAACAATTTTGGCCTTAGTATTTTTCTGCCTGCATTCACAGTTTATAATATGGGGATGGTTGATAACCCCTGCCTTACAGGAATAGTCCAAAATTAAATTTATTATTTGTGAAGCACTGAGATAATGTTATGTGGGCTACCATACAGTCCACAAGGGAAAGATTAATAAACATTCGGTAAATGCGACCATGCATATACATGTCATAAATATAAATATCTGGTGCCTTAGATAGATAGATAGATAGATATCAGTATATCAGTATTCAGAGTAGCATCTGAGTGGTGGCACAATAAATGAGGTAGGAGATCTATATTGAATAAACATGGGAATATCGAAAAACTGCTTGCTTGTTGGGAGCCATCTATCCCATTCTCTGAATGAGGCAGACATCCTTGAGGAAAAACAACTAGTTTGCTATCAAGCAATCTGAATATACCCTAATTCTTATGCATAAGAGGACATCCTTAATTCTGGCACTTCTTTAGCTTTTTAGTGATTTACTTTGCTAACTTTACTTTTACTGGGTTTTTTTATATAATGAATAACCTCAGCATTTATAAAAATGTTTGTTTCCATTTGTGTCCAATAATATTGGGTCCTGAATTATCAAAATATAATTCCTGAAAGAGTTTTCTAAACTGTCTTTGAAGGACCTACAAGGAGATATCAGAGATGGCTGAAACTTGTTTTCTATATCTGTTGTTACCAAGTTGGATCAAGAGATTTTTTTTTAAAGAATTTCATTTGTGAATAAGGCAGATAGTAAAGTATCATTCCTCTGATTTGTTTACTTCCTGTGAATTGATAGCTTTGCCTTGCAATCAAAACATCTAGTGCCTTCAATATAGTGCAGAGCTGTCCAGCTGGTAGCCTGTGGGCTACATCTGATCTGCAAGGGGTTAACATGCAGGTGGTGGGTTCCTGAATGGTTGCTGCATCCTGCATCCTTCCTGCTGCTGTGGCAGCTAGAATCTCTGTGCTCACGCTTCCCTTCCCACGCTCCAGGTTTCTCCTTCCTGCTTCCCAGCCCACCTTGCCAGGAGTGGGCAAAGCAGACTGGCAGGAGGGTGCTGCATGTGCAGCAGCATAGAAGAGGTGGGTTGCCCACATAGCAAAAGAAGGGCCCGATTGCCTGCGATTCACAGCCAAGAGGAAGGTTGTGAAGTTGGCACTGCGGGAAAGGCCAGGCTGTACACGCAATGTGGGGAGGAAGGTGGGTTGCCTGTGCCATGTGAGGAAACCCAGGGGCTGTCTGTGAAGCTTGTGGTCCCAGGACTTGCAGCCTGCCCTACCTAAACAGTCCCGATATAGGGCTTTCAGTGACATACCAGTCCCAGATATGTTGCATGCTATCAGATAATTTACAAATATTTTTTAAAGTTTTAATCCAATCAGTTCAAATTTATCTACAGTTGCATTCATCATATAACTGGATTCCTAGTTAATAGTGACCTGCAGTGGTTTTTCAGTGAAAGCAGTCTGAAAAGTTTGGATTTTATTTTTTAGCTTTGGGTTTGCAACGGTCAGCCATGCTTTTCTGTCTGTTTGTTTTTCTTTATATGATGCTTAGTAATAACATTTTATCTTTTCAACTTCTTTTTTTGGTCAGGAAAATATCTTTATTGCACAGATGAAAATATTGAGGCACATGGGTAGTTTAAGCTGCAAACAAAAACCTCTGATTAAATTGGAAAATCAGAATAGGTTTTCTCAGTCTGGTGCTATAGTTATAAATCCTCCATAGTTGTAAGCCTCCAGAATGACTATTGAAGAATAACATGGAATAACGTAGCTGTGCATTTTCTGAGTTGGGCAAACTGCTCTCTACCCTTAGGTTCTTGACAGTATTCCTGCTTACTACTGAGAGTAGTTAATGGTATTGGTATGCAGCTTTAAAATATGCCAACTAGTTATCTGAGAAGTACATCTCACTGGCACTTAAGACTGGCTGGGCTACTTTTCTTTTCAGCTGTTACAATTAAACCATCTTCGACTTGTCACGATGCTGTGTCATTTAATTTTGTATCTTTCAGGAGCATTTTAATGCTTTGGCTTTTTTTTGGAAGTTTGAATAGCTTTTCATTAATAGGGTTAAAGATGCATAATAGATTAATAAAAATAATAATTCTTAGTTGTCTGCCTTTTCACATTAACATGCATGTATATAATTTTATCCAGAAAGTAATATGGATGCACTGTAACAAGAATGTTTGAGGGACTTTCCAGGTTCATACTTCAAACTAGATTTCTGAATTCAGCTATATTCATTCAGTTCTCATCACAACTGGCTTGTTGCAGTTTCACTTCCGGTTTTTTTAAATTTATTTTGGGCTTTAAGAAGTAACACCTATTGCATTTTTTTCCTTTTTATTATTATTATCGTCATTCCTTTACAGCGTTAAATTCTTTGTTGCTTCTTGTTGTTCTTTTAGAACCAGTCATAATAGAGAAGTTTCTGCACTTAGAAGTAAAGTTGCACAGCTGCAGACGGACTGTGATGTTTTAAAAAGGCAACTGACAACTGAACGATTTGAACGGTAAACTGTTGCTTTACTGTAATTGCAGTGAGGAGGTCATTAGACCCCCCCACCCCCTGATCTTGTCGTGTCGTTAATAGCTTGTAAAAACTACCTATAGAAGTGATGGCCTTCTGCTGTCTTTAGTCCTGTTTGAGGTCCATTATTCTAAACCTGAAACTTGTTTAATTTAAAAAAAAAAATAATATACCATATTTACTTGAATATAAGATGACTTTTTCCCCAGTCAGCATGGGGAAAAAAGCTCCGAGTCTTACATTCGCATACAAAGAAACTTTATTTAATATATTGTCTCTCCTTAGACTGCTGCCAAAAGCAGCCTGTGCTCAGTAATGAAACATTGAACATGAATATAAAACACATGGCCTGCAGTAGGTAAACATACTGATCTTTTTTTTTCTTAAATTTCTTTTCAAGGGCCAAATAAGTTCTGAATTTTGTTGGGCAAAGCCCAATAGTCAAGTTCCAAACTTCAACTGAGCAGAGCTCAGTCATTTAAGTCTATGTGACTCTACGACCAGGCAGATATCTTCCCTCCTAGACCCACTGGTCTTGGACTTCAGGTACTCCCCCAATCCATGGCAGGCATCCTAAATGCAAGCCCCAAGCTGAGAGGTCTTGGGGTTCAAATGCCTCTGAGTTTCACTCCTAGCCAAAAGACTAAAGAGTAAGCCAGAGGGGAAGCATGAATACAATCCCCTATTATACAGTTCAAGGCAAACCTCCAATAAGTAGATTCTGTACCTGAAAAATAACAAGTTTATACATTTTCCATATAGAGAATCTAATGGGGGTGGGGAGTGGTCATCTTATAGTCAGGGTTGTTTATTCAAGTAAATGCATTAGTTAGATTCTGCATCCCATCCCAGATTTTCTAGATTCATGGTACTGTAAATCTATTTTTAAAAAACTGTAAAAAATTGATTTATTTTCCTCTCCTGTCACTATCCTGGAGACCATACAAACAAGAGGAATCTAGACTGAACCTGCAAGAGAGCAAAACCTGACTGTCATTTTTCATATATATATCAAAAAGTACAATATTTTCTTCAGATCCTTTATTTATAGTACTTAAGTATTATTTATAATAGAGTTTACATAGATCTTTAAATTTGCTGTGTCCCTTAAATGTCATTGGAACATTTGGACTTAAAGTGTACATATATCTATTTAAATGTATCACCTTTCATCATCTTTTATCCTCTAATTTCTATATATAAAGTAGCATTCTACAACAAATTATGAAATGGTAGTGGTAAACTACCAGTAATGGTAGTGATAAACTATAACATGAGTACAAATTAAAAATCATTTTAACATCTACTCGGTAGAGAGCGTGCAATTCAGGAGATGCGTCGACATGGTCTTTCCACATCTTCTCTACGTTCCTCATCTCCACTTAGTTCAACATTGAGATCTCCTTCACATTCTCCAGAGCGTGCAACTGCAAGGTCGGTTGATCGAATAACAGCAGAAAAGTAAGTTTTTGATTGCATCATTGGGTTAATTGTCAACTTAGAAAGTTAAGGATTTTTTTTTTTAAACTGAAACTGGAAAAAAAAACAAAAACAAAGCAACTTATGTTTTGGTATATATGAAATTTTTAAACATTAGTGCTAATAATTTAGATGGTGCTAAAAACACTAAAACTATTAACTGAAAGCACCAGCTGCTAATTATTCTCCAAAAGCTAAGAGATTTCTACTCCTATTTCTTTGCTTATAGAACAGGACTGTCATATAAATTCACAGCTTTTAAAATTCTAGTCATTAAAACTTCGCAATAATGGATCAGGCATGCCTACCCCATGTCTGACTGAGTGGCCTGTACTGGCCAGAACTTGAACATTTGTACAGCCTAATTAACTTCTTTCCTTGCATCAGATTTGTTTGTACAGTATGCACTGCATCTCTCCATGTCAACAACAGATGATTCTTTAGTGCCTATACTATATTCAGAAATGTTGGTATACTTTGTAAGTCTCTTGTAAACAGTCCCTGCACCAGAGCTTACCCGTGTAGTCTTGCCTCAAAGATATACCAAAATCATATTGCTCCATCGATGAAGAGGCTATTTTATCTAGCTAACTGACACTAGTATGTAACATGGTGGAAACTGCTTGTGAGGCTAATACTCTGAGCGCCAGAGGACTTCCTTTTACTATATTAGAGGGAAAAGAACCATTTATCCTTCCTCTTTCTTTGTGCCTTGCAGTATCCAAGCTTCCTCATTTTTGTAGAGAAAACCTAAGGTTGTTCTCCTCCCATATGAAACCTCTAAGGACTACAGGCCAAAAATTATACCCATCTAACCTACCTTCTGTTCAGTGGTAGATTTTTGGCAACATTCGCCTACCATTCAAGCTATATGTAGAATAGCAAAATGCAAACATATGTGTGAAGAGATGCTGCTGGCTTCTTTCTTAGTTTTTGCCTCGGTACTTAATGTACAGCAAAAGCTTTGTTATCCGGCACCCATGGGTAATGGGGGATGCTGGATAACCAAATATGCCGGTTACCTGAGAGGCCGAAACTGGCGTCTTTGCCTATTCGAACTGCCACCCCTCCTGCCACGTCAGTGTGCCGGGGCACAGGGATGGGGGGGCCCATGCAGGCTGTTATGCCCCAGGCTGTGGGGACTCAGTGAATCTGGAAGTGCCACAATGGGCACTTCCGGTTTCGCTTTTGCCGCGTTGACTGGCATGCCAGTTAATAGAGCATGCTGGTTTGTAAGCTGCCACATAACGCGGCTTTGGCTGTAGTGATATTTATGGTCAAGAATAAGTGTCACAATTCAGTGTCCCTGAATCATGATTTTAATAATGATAAGTCTGAAATGCAGGTTTAAGAATGCTTAACGTTAGCTGCTGGCCCTAGGAGCTGCTTATTAACATCAAAGGTGCTAAAATATATATATATATATATAAGCCATATTGGCCGATACTGATCCAATTGCCAATATGCAGCCCGGCAGCTTAGAGAGCGGTATCCAACTGGTAAGTTTGTTGGGGGGAAGGGGCAGAGGGGAGGCAAGAGGCATGGGGGGGTAGATCGAGGCCTCCATGGTGAGGGAGGGAGTGGGGCTGGGGTAGGGGCAGGTGCTGCCCCTCCAGGGTGTGGCACAGGACTGAGTCACAAGCAGGTCACCCAGGGGGTGTGGGGGGGGACCCCCAGGGGAGGCAGGGGGTGGCATGTGTCCCCCGGGTCTGTGTGTGGGGCGAGGGTGTGCTGCTGCTGCGGGCTGGGGCTAGGGGTGGCACTGGGCTTTTCCTGGTGGGGGAGAAGGATGGGCCAGGGCTATGCTTGGGGCGGGTGGTGGCAGTGCTGGGAGAGGGTGTTCGTGGGGGCTGTGGCGAATTCTGGGGTGGCTGTAGCCCCCTCTCCCAGTGCTACCACCACATGTCCCAAGCGCAGCCTCGGCCTAGGCCCTGCCTCTGGGAAGAACCTGGCACTGCCCCAGCAGGCAGTCTGCCTTCACCCCACGCACAGATCCAGGGGGCATGTGCCCCCTGTGCCTCCCCAGGAGGTGTGCGCAGTGGCAGGAGCTGCTCCCCAACCCAGATAAGCTGCTTGCAGCTCCATTCCACACTCCGCCCCTCCCCACCCCAGCTGGGCAGCGCCTGCCCCAGCCACAACCATGCTCCCTCATCACGGGGGGCCTTGATTTGCCCCTACCCCCCGTCCCTCCCCTCCGTCTCTTCCCCCCCCACCAACAGACTTACCAGCTGGATGCTGCTTTCCACACTGCTGGGCTGACCGCATGCATGCTGTGGCTATGTGCATGCACGTGGCATTTATTGGTGACATTATCAGCCACATCAGCCAAAAAAAGCCAACAATGTCAATTTTCCTTGTATTGGTGCTGATACAATATTGACTGGTGTATCGGTGCACCTCTAATAAATACAGAGACAAAAATTTGTATGGTGGGGATAGAGCACACCAATTCATCACCTAGGTTTCTAATTTGTATGCCTCAGTCCTCCCATTCCTACCGGTTGCAGTTCAATGAAGAGTCATAGGACAGTGAAATAAGCTCTGGTTGTTTCTAGGAATCATTTTGTGCTCTTTCCTTTTCTAGTGTGAAACAGACCAATGTTAGCAAGTGAAGAGTATATGGAAACCATTAAAACATATAATAGTACATAAAAACTCTCCTTTTCTGGCAAAAAATAAGTGGAATTGTTCTGCATAGACTTTTCCATCAGAACTAAGCTCTTTCTTAAGAAAGAACCACTCAGCAAAGTGTTTGCTAATTTGCCCAATATTGTGTGAATTGTTTTGGCTTTTACAGTTTTCATTCTCCAGAGTCTATTCCAGACCCAAAATTAATTAGATTTCTTTTAATTAATACCTTAAATCCTGCTTGGCTTCATTGCATTATTAAGTGTCTCTTCCATTAGTGTTGACAAATCAAGTGTTTCTGAAATTGGAAGTTCATAGTCAAGAATTCTCATGTACATCTTTTTCCCCGCACTCGCAATTCTCTTTTCATTTTATGCAAAAAGAGCCTCTCAAACAGAAGCAAGAAGATTAACTGGCCCATTACTGAGTTTCAGATATGCTTGTGATGTACTGTCCTTACACTGTAATATATCATGGTACTCTGTAGTGACAAATGCATACTGCACCACTTAGGCCTTGGACCTATGTTCATTTGTGGCACTACAAAGGTCTCCCTGTTTTTCTGCATTTAAAATGAAACGCTACTATATATAGGTATCAGTTGAACACAATGTTTTATTGATACATTTACCATTGTAAAGCGGTTTGGAAGCCTACCAGTGTCTCAGTCATTATAGTAAAATAAATTCTAAATATCTATATATTTTGGCATTTGATTTTGGTTTTCTCTATCATAGAAAATCACAGCTCCTCCTGCCCTCTTTGCTCACCAGTACATGGCTCCAGCTGCAGCTGAGCAGCCCTGATATGCTGGTGCCCATCACTCCCAAGCCACAGCCCTACCCTCCCCGCCAGCCCTGCCAGTGCCCCTCACTCCCAACTTGCACACCTCAGCCCACCCCAGTGTGTGGGGAAGGAGGTGGGGGGGGTTGTGCGGCAACGGGGGGTGCTCAACCATAGGCAACACCATATAGGTGATGTGTTGGGGGGGGCATGGAGGGTATGTGCCCCCAAAATTTCTACACCCACAAGTGGGCATGTGGTTGCAGCCTGGTTGGACTGTCACAGGCAGGAGCTGCCTCCTCAGCCCAACAAGCGGGACCCAGAGTGGGAGCATGGAGCATAGTGTTGACACTTGTTGCCTTTGCCAAGACCCCTGTGCCAGCTGCACTGCCAGTAGCACAAGGAGTAACTGGCTAGGGTAGGGGGCTGCACTGCCCTCATGTCTTCCCGCTGCTTACACTCCAGGCCACGGCTCTACATTACTGCCATGTCCTGGCTGCCAACGCTGCTCCCTTCAGACCACCGATGCTGCCTCCCACCCCACTTCCCCTCCAAGGTAGAGCCACAACCTGGCACGTGAGTGGCTGGTGGCAGCAGGAGGTGAGGGCAGCACTGTTGTCCCCGTCCCCCCCACCCCCCTTAGTCCATTACTCTACATGCTGCTGGTGGTGCAGCTAGCACAGGGGTCCTAGTGGTGGTGGCAGCAGCAGCGAGTCTCACCACCCTGCTCGACCCTCCCGCACCAGGTCCCACCTGCTGGACCACAAAGGTAGCTTCTGCCTCTGCATGCCTCTGGGCCTATGCCCCCCTCACCGCCTGTAGACTTAGTGTGTTGGAGCATGGTAACTAATTACTACACTCCACCAGACTCCAGCGTCATACGTATCAACATCCCCGTGCTGAAAAATGATGGTGAGCCATTTTAAAGCTTATTGAACGAGCGTCAGTTAAAGCCCCCCTCCCGCCATTTTTCAGTGTGGGGATACTGATACATGTGATGCTTCGGGTGCTTTAATTACAGTGGCTCTTGGAACTGCTTTAATTAAAGTGCCTCCCTCCCCTCCCTACTGCCTCCCAGAGCATGTCTATAAACTCCCCAAGAGCCCTCCTATAGCACTACATGTACCTGCTACACCATACATATGGTGCTATAAAACAGGGATACAGAGAAGTACTTGCTTGAAAATAATAGTCTGTACATATTGTATGGATAATACGCTGAAGACTGATTCAAAGTACTTAGAAATACAGGCAGATGGCAAGGCAGGATGGCACCATAAAGAGTAACTTGTTCAGAATGGCATAAGCTTTCATGGGTGACAGCCTACTTTTGTCAGTTGCTAACAACAAAGTATCTGATGAAGTAGACTGTTGCATGTGAAAGCTCATGCCTTGCTAAATGAGTTACTCTCTAAAGTAACTCCCTGCCCTACCTTCTGCTTGACTACAGATTAACATGGCTAATTATCTCTCTTTATAAATGCATATGATGATGAACAGAAATAAATTTAATACATTTTGCCCCAGTTTGATTTTCTAAAAATACTGTTTTTATTTTGAAATTTCTTCTCCTCCAGAAACGTGAGCTTCAAGGAATAACCAATCTGGAATAGTCTTAAGCCTAAACCAATAATAGATGGATTAACTTGTTACAAGGACTTTTGAAAATTATGAAGTCTGGCATGAATTCTACCTCTGGTTTCTTCAGATCAGTAATGAGTTGTGAATTGTATGCATGTGTAGAGTATAGTCAGCCTTACACAATTCTACTCTTTCAGTTACCTGTGGATGACCTGTTTATGATGGGTGCTTTTAATTGTTTCAATGTCTGCTTTTGTACCAATGCTGAAGTCTTAAAGCAATTTTGCAAGGCTAATATACTAGCTCTATAAATATATTTGTGTAAAAGAATGAAGCTGGCTCTGGGTAACTAATATGACAGCCTCTGATTTAATTTTGCCACTTATTTCCATTTGCTTATATCAGATAAAACTCCAAAAGTTTGCACATTCAGTGGTGCAGGGCAATGTAAAGCAATGAAAGATTCTGTCTTTTTTTCTTTTAGGAAAAAAATGCTGAGCCATAAAGTATTTATTATGCATCTAATGGTTTTCTATGTATTTGGATTTTTTACAAAAATTTTGTTTACACGTCATTGCTCTTATACAACCTTGTATCATGAAGAATGTCCATTCACTTTGTGAAAGCACTGTCTATCTCAGAGTAGACTTTTCTTCTTAATCAAAAACAGTGCCATATCAATAATTGTCTTTTATAATTTTTTTTACATATAAACTCTTACGAAAATATTGCTCCTAGTCTTCCATAATGTTCTGTAATGCCATTTTTATTTTTAAATATTGTATTTTTCCAATGAAAAGCAATGGAAGAACACATTAATACTTTTAATATCATACGTAACTGAATTGTACCATATATGTAATGCCAAACCAAATCTGGAGATATTTTTCAAAACTATTTTTTTAAAAGATCAGAACAAAATCAGGATTCATTCATACACTTGAGCTCAAGTCTTTAAAGAGGTGACAGAGGGCCTTATATTATGGAACACATCTTCTACGTAAGTGCAGTAAAAATGAAAAATGTCTAATAAACATGAAAGACAGTTATTACTAATTTAGATCATAAAGCATTATTATGAATTATCTTTAGAATAATGTATTGAAGTTCATTTATGTCAGATATTTGGACTCATAATTAAGTATTTTACTCCATTATTTAAGTAGAATAGTACTAACTATTAGAAAAATAATGTGACATTTCTTGGTGTTACACATAGGGATGAGAAGGGAAATCTGCACTGTGGCGGTGCATCCATGTTGACTGATTTACAGCATTCCATTCAAAATAGCTGAAGAAAAGACTGTATGTACCAAATTCCATTACAGAGAGCAGGAAGGAATAGCATGACTTGAAGGAATCAAATTCTGAACTTTTCTATACTTTGTCTCCCTTGTATTTTTGCACTAAGATTGGTACAGTTTTGATTTAATAAAGAAATGTGTTTTAACTGGAAAATGTTGTTTAATATTCTAATTAAATGTATGCATACATAATTGTTTGTTCTGGTCTTGATGTGGCATGTTTTGTCAGTTCTTAGATATTATAAACTTAATGATATCTTTTAAGTCTTTTACTTCTTTTTGACTATTAAACTTTAAGTGCCAGGTCCTTTATCTGGGTAGGAAGAGCCTTCACCCCAACTATACAATGGGTGGTGGTCCACTGGCTGGCACTGTATCTGAAAGGGACCTGGGGGTGACAGTCGACCAGAAGACGAATATGAGCCAACAGTGCGATGAAGTTGCCAGCGGGGCTAATAGAACTCTAGCGTGCATCAGCCAATGTGTTGCAAACAGATCCAGAGAAGTGTTCCTCCCCCTCTATTTGGCATTGATGAGGCCACAGCTGGGTACTGTGTCCAGTTCTGGGCACTGCACCAGGAAGGATGTGGATAAGCTTGAAAGGGTACAGAGAAGGGCCATCCATATGATTAGGGGCCTGGAGGATAAGGCCCTATGAAGAGAGACTCCAGGAACTGGGTTTGTTCAATCTGAGCAAGAGAAGACTGAGAGGTGACTTGATAGCCGTATACAAGGGTGAACACCAAGATCTAGGGGAGCAACTCTTCAGAAAGGCACCCCCAAGGAGGACAAGGAGCAACAAGCTAATTGAGCAAAAATTTAGGTTGGACATCAGGAAAAACTTCTTTTCTGTAAGGGTATCTAGAATCTGGAACACGTTCCCAGCAGAGGTGGTGCAGTCACCCTCCTTGGAGGTGTTCAAGAGGAGGCTGGGAAGGCACCTCATTGAGCTTGTTTGAACCCAATAGCCTCCTGCCTCTGGCAGGGTACTGGACTTGATGATCTTACAGGTCCCTTCCAGTCATTTGATTCTATGATTCTAAACAAATACTTAGTAGAAAGAATATGTGCTCCATTCTTTGGAAGATACCACACTCCAACTGACTCAATCAGTGTTTGATCTAAATTTTTGCTTCAAAATCAGGAAATTGTTCAGTTTAGTAACCAGCATGTTAAGTGCACTTGTTAATTTCACGACTCTCAACTAACCTTTATATTAGCATCCAGGTATTTGGAATTATTGGATTACCTAACACAGTTGATGTTTACCTAACACAGTCTTTCATGACCTGCTGGATATGCTGATCATGTTTTTCTTGGCTTTCAGAGAAGATGAGGATGTGATCCAGGTAGACTAACACATATCAGTCCAGGATGTCCTATAAGATGTTCATGAAGTGCTGGAAGGTAGTTGGAGCACTGGTGCAATTGAATGGCATTGCCAAGTATTCAAAATGCCCATATCTAGTCCGGAAAAACATCTTCCATTCATCTCTTTGCCAGATGTGGACTAAATTATATGCCCCCTTGAGGTCCAGCCTGGTAAATATATGCACTTGCCCCAGTTTCCCACACCAAAATAGTCACGTGTGAAGCCTCCGTTACAGCAGAGGCAATAGGGTTGCCTAGAAGGTATCACAAAGTTTTACAGAAATTGGTCATGTGCACCAACTAGCATGTCTATTCATTGTCTCTTGTTGTTTTCGAAATGGCATGGTTGATTCCTCTGGTTGGGAGTGAAAATGCTAATTGTGTTGGAATATCCTGATTTTATCCTTTCTATTTGGCACATACTTCCCCATCTTCCACTTTAGTGGGTGTCTGGAATTCCCTCAATTTGGCTTGATTGGTCCTGGAAATGGGACTGCTGTGCTATTCCACTTGAGTCTAGACCCTCCCAATGCTGCACTCACCTTCTGCTTACAGGAACACATTACATTTGGAGATAATTATGTCTAAGAGATTTTACTCCTTACTTTCTGTATGCTGGCAGGTGGGTGATGTATCTAGGTCTAAAATAAGCAAATGCTTTCATCTACAAAATCAAGCTCAGAACAGTGACTCTAGTCTCGATTATTCCAATCCTAGCTACACATGATGATACACAAATTTCTATTTGGCAATTAAATCTGCTAATGGAATGTACCTAAAGCTAAATACGTAATTACCGTTACCACATCTTACCACCCCATTGCTACAAACATGTCCCAGGGACTTTATAAAATCAGTTTGTAATTAGGTGTGGCTGGCTGTAGATGAACTGGGCAAGACAGTATGTATGTCAAAGTGTTCACAGCCATTTTAAACAATTTGGTTAATTAGGTTTTAAGAGTATTTTTAAATACTCACTGATCGAAGTTCTCATATAGAAGAATCTATATATAATCCTTGGATTTACTAGGGCATTCTGCTTTATATGATGATGATTTGGTCTTATTCATGCCTTTATCACCTTTCACATTGCTGCAGTCCAGCTGATATATGTGAAGCTGTCGTTATTTAGGAAACTCCAGCTAGTTCAGAAAGTTTCAGTAGATCTCTAAGTTTGTCAAACTTTTCCTTAGCTTTATATGGTATCTTACTTGTGACTTTCTAATGAAGTTCTTTATTCTTACGTTCAAGGCCCTCCATGGCCTTGGCCAAGGCCATGTGCAAGGTATGCCTAAAGTTCCAGGATGAAAATCATAGATGAGAACTTTATTCTTCTGGCACATTGGCTCTCTCCACAGCAAGGGTACAGCTTAGCTGTAAAAGACAGATCTTTCTCAGGAAATGTTATGAGATTTAGGATGGAACTACCTCAGGAATTGATAAGCGTTTACTCCAAGTGCAAGGCAAACCTGTATTTTTCTAACCATACATAAATATTATTTTAAAGAGCAAAGAAAATCACCAGAAAAGAGGGGAAAGCAAAATAGCATTCCACTATACATGCTTTTCTCCTTAAGGAGAATGTCAGAGAACCAAATATATGACCGATATTAGAGCCTGGTTGCCTACTGAAAGGCACTGATACTATGCAAATATAATATAAGAATAGAAGAGTAACCTCATATTCTATCTGAGCCATTGATACTTCTGATATTTGATATTCACAAAAAGACCAGAAGTATAGTGGTGGCATCATGAAAGTGTCCAGATTTATCTGTACCTAGACAGCTAGCTTTTGAGAAAATTAGTACTGACAGGCTATGTCCAATGGAGTCTTCAGCTTTCTATCTCTCTAAAGGGTGAAAGTAAACAATACTAGCTCCCATTCAAAGGGCTATGTTTAATAGTGGTTTTAGACTTCGCAACAGCAGAGATCTACTTGACACAAGGAAGTTTCAGTCATATGAACCCTATTGCCTCCAATTTCATCCCAGGATATTGATAGGAACTAGTCTCAGACTTGTAGGACACATGGCTTTCTACATGTGTAAGTTTATTTTAATTGGGTGAAAAGGTGATTGAAACCTGTGTAGCAGCCAAGCAGATGTCACCAAAACGTAAGTATATGCTTCTCCAAAATGCCTGGCATCATTTAAAAGAAGGACCTTTTGAAAGTCTACAAGGGAATATCATTCTCTTCCTCAATACCTTTGAAGATGTTGATGATAAATGTCTTCAATTTGGGATAGGAAGTCCATTTGGATGGCCTCTAAACACAAGGTATGAGGGCTGCTCAGGAAATATAATTTATTTACTTTGTCCTAGAGAAATGTACATTCAGTTTTCTTTCCCTTCTGATAGGACTGACTTAAGTCATAATGGACAATACTACAGTCAACAAGGGTAAGCAAGATCCAGAGCCCGTCAAGAAGCTATCTGCCTATGGGACATCTCTATTCCATGCATCTATCAGGGTCATAGGACTTGCTGATTTCATAGACATTAGGGCTGGAAGGGACCTCAGAAGATCATCGAGTCCAGCCCCCTGCCCCAGGGGCAGGA
>NW_005842941.1:358503-368104 GCF_000455745.1 Alligator sinensis
AACATCCAAATTTCTCTTGAAGGTGTTCAAAGTAGGTGCTTGAACCACCTCTGGCAGCAGTCTATTCCAGACCTTGGGGGCTTGGACTGTAAAGAAGTTCTTTCTTATGTCCAGCTTGAAATGGTCCTGGAGTTTGTGACCGTTTGACCTTGTCATCCCCTGGGGCGCTCTGGTGAACAGACATTCCCCCAGATCCTGGTGAGCACCCCTGATAAACTTATAGGCGGCCACCAGATCACCCCTGAGCCTGCACTTTTCCAAGCTGAAGAGTCCCATAGCTCTCAGCCTCTCATCATAAGGTCTGTTTTCCTGACCTCTGATCATGCGTGTGGCTCTCCTCTGGACTCTGTGAAGCTTCTCCACATCCTTTTTGAATTGTGGAGCCCAAAACTGGATGCAGTACTCCAGCTGCGGCCTCATCAAGGCCGAGTACAACAGGAGAAAGACGTCCTGGGATTTGCTTGAGAAGCATCTATGGATGCAAGCCAGCGTTTTGCTCACTTTACTAACCACAGCATGACACTGAAGGCTCATGTTCATCTTGTGGTCAATCATGACCCCCAAGTCCCTTTCATCCGTAGTGCTAGCCAGCATAGCACTGCCGAGCCTGTAAGCATGCTGCAGGTTTTTCCTCCCAAGCTGGAGAACCTTGCATTTTTCAGTGTTAAACACCATTAGGTTCTCGTCCGCCCATTTCCTGAGCCTGTCAAGGTCACCCTTGATCGTCCTCCTGTCATCAGGTGTGGATGCTTTACCCCAGAGTTTGGTATCATCCCATTTGGGTCATGGAGGAGGCACACCATACTGCAGGAGCAACAGCTGTAGCGTTTTTTTAACTGCTTGAAATCGGCTAAAAACCTGCTCCCAACTCCCAGTGATGGTAACAGCAGGTGGATTTTTCTTCCCTGAGCCTGCTCCTAGGCTGGTGGTGAGGTAGACTGGGAACCCACCTGTGGGAACCCACCCGTGGTTGACACTGCCACAGTCCCTTGATGAATCTGGCTACCCATACAGCCTGGGGCAGGAGCAGCTCTAGAGCTCCCACGTCCCTAAGGTCAGCAGGGGACAATGGCAGTGAAGAGCATGGTGGAGGGGGAGTGGAAAGGGAATGGGTGTGCAGCTGCTGAGCACTGAGGGAAAGGGAGGGGAATTCTTACCTGCTTGGAGACTGTTAAAAATTAAAAATGTCCCTTGCTGCTGCTCCTGCAGAGTGGTCTAAACATGGTGAAGGAGGATGCGGGGGAAGTTGCAACTACACTACCATTCCCCCTCTAGATCTTCCTCTGGGATCATCTACCCAGAAACCTTTGTTTTGTTAGGTATTTCCTACTTACTCTGTTGATAGCCAAGGATTACCTAGCAGCCATTTCAGTTTTCAATTTCCCAATCCAGGAGTGCGCCTCTTGCATAGTTCCGTGTGGCTAGATTCCCAGCAAGGATTCATAGATGCTAGGGGCAGAAGGGACCTCAACAGATCATCGAGTCCGAGCCCCTGCCTAGGCAGGACAGAGTGCTGGGGTCAGATGCCCCCAGCCAGATGCCTATCCAGCCTTCTCTTAAAGACCCCCAAGGTAGGGGAGAGTACCACCTCCCTTGGAAGCCCATTCCAAATTTTGGCCACCCTTACCGTGAAGAAGTTTTTCCTGATATCTAGCCTAAATCTGTTCTCTGTCACTTTGTGACTATTGTTCCCTGTTACCCCAAGAGGCGCCCTGGTGAAAAGAGCATCTCCGATCCTTTGTTGTGTTCCCCTAACGAATTTGTAGGCAGCCACAAGATCACCTCTCAATCTTCTCTTGCAGAGTTTGAAGAAGTCCAGGTCTCTCAGTCTCTCCTCATAGGGCTTGTCCTGTAAACCCCTAACCATAAGAGTGGCCCTCCTCTGGACCCTCTCGAGTCTATCAAAATCCTTCTTGAAGTATGGCGCCCGAAACTGGATACAGTACTCCAATTGCGGTCTGACCAATGCCGCATAGAGGGGAAGTATCACTTCTTTGGTTCTATTTGTCATGCATCTGCTGATGCATGATAAAGTGCGGTTTGCTTTGCTGTTGATTTTGTCACACCGACGATACATGTTCATCTTGGAGTCCACTATGACTCGGATCCCTTTCCACTTCTGTGCTGCTAAGAGAGTCATTTCCCAGCCAGTAGGTGTGCTGGATATTTTTGTGCCCCAGGTGCAGCACTCTGCATTTGTCCTTGTTGTACTGCATCCTGTTGTGTACTGCCTACTTTTCTAACCTGTCCAGGTCTGCCTGCAATCATTCCCTACCCTCCAGAGTGTGCACTTCACCCCACAATTTAGTATCGTCTGCAAACTTGGACAGAGTACACCTCACACCCACATCCAAGTCACTGATGAAGATATTGAAGAGTACAGGTCCAAGGACCGAACCCTGCAGGACCCCACTACCCACATCCTTCCAGGTCAATACCAACACATCTACTACCACTCTCTGGGTGCGACTGCTAAGCCAATTTGCCACCCACTGGACTGTATAGACATTTATGTCACAGCCTCTTAATTTATTGATGAGAATGGGATAAGTTACCGTATCAAAGGCCTTGCTAAAATCCAAGAAAACGACATCCACCTCTACTCCTGCATCTAAGCTTTTTGTGACTCTTTCATAAAACAAAACCAGATTGGTCAGGCATGATCTGCCTGCTATGCATCCATGCTGGTTGCCCTGCTGCATTATTTTTTCCCTCTGGACTCCCACAGATATGATCGTTCATAATCTTTTTAAAGACCTTTCCAAGGATGGAGGTGAGACTGACTGTCCTAAAATTACTTGGATCCTCCTTCCTCCTCTTCTTGAAATAGGGACCACATTCCTTTTCCAGTGCTCCAGGACCAGACCCGAGCACTACAAGTGCTCAAACAGCTGTGCCAGTGGTTCTGCTATGACACTGGCCAATTCCTTCAGTAATTTTGGATCCAGCTCATTTGGGCCTGCTGCCTTAAACACATCCAGTCCATCCAAGTGACTCTGCACCAAGTCAGTGTCAACAGTTGGTGGGCTGGTGTGCATCTGATGCCCGTCTAAGAACCCATTAAGAGACTTATCTTGACCCCTGTTCAAGAACGCTGAGGCAAAAAACTAATTGAATAGCTCAGCCTTGTCCCCGCTGTCTGTCACTAATTGCTCCTTCTTGTTCAGTAGGGGTCCTATGCTGCCCTGTGCCTTCCTTTTACTCCCTACATACCTAAAAAAAATACTTTTTGTTGTCTTTAATTTGTGTTGCCAGCCTCAGCTCTGTAGTTGTTTTGGCCTTTCTAACTGCCTCTCTAAGGATATGTATCTTCAGAGAACCTTCTCGGGATCCAAATATGGCAATGTCAAAGTTAATGGTTCCATTATTTGAACCATTAACTATGTTTCCTGTTTATTCATTCCATCAAAAGAGCCTTTCTGATCACCATAGCATTTGTTAGAAGGATAGGAGAGTTAAAAGCACCAAAGACAGGGCTTCCCCATATAATTTTACATACAGATAGGGTGTTCATCAGATCTGACCCAAAATGTATACCAAAGGTAGTCTTAGATATTGGTCTAAACCAAATGATATACCTACCAGCATTTTCCCCCAAAACACATTCAAACGAAAGTGAAGCTAAGATTCATAACCTAAATTCATTTGAGCGGTTTCTGTCTCTGAGTTGATACATTTAGGACAGAGAGGGTATCTCCCAGATTGTTTATATCTTATGAGGATTGAGTAGAAGGTAATGTCAAGATTTCACTTGGATGTCTTATTGTCCCAGGTGCTATGAATCAGCCAAAATAGACCCACTTAAAAGAGTGAGTGCTCATTCTAAAAAAGCACAAGTGGATTCTGTACTTCTCTAAGTATCTGGAATTCTGTACACACATTTACCCAGGACTACTCTGTAATGGAGTCAATTATATGCATTTTGATACTGCAGTCCTATGATCATTTTTGGGTAGCCTAGATCACAGAAGGTTGGTCTTATAAGCTGTCATCAGTGAAATGTGGAAGAAAAACAGTCACATACCTTCCAATAACTGTTTTTGTTTTGTTTTAGTAACTCCCCAATCCATTTCCCTTATTGCTAGAGAGCTTGATAACCCCTAAGTTGAGTTTTGAAAAAGGAAACAAGCCATTTGGGTTGCCTTGCCATTTATTTTCTTGCATGGGGAAGGCAATGACTTGCAATGCACTTACATGGCCCCAACAGATATTGCTAGCGAAAAGAATCCAAATTTGAATGTGTTGGGAGCATGGTTTCTATTAGAGGAATTCATATATGGACAAAATATCCTAGAGAATCATACCTTAAAAGATAAGTAACCATTTCTCTTCCTTTTTTCTGTATAACTTGTGCTTTGTTTGCCTCAAATAGTTTCTTCCTTGAACCACTCAGATCCCAGGGCTCATCTGACCTACACACCCTCTGTCACTAGTAAGGCTGGCAAAGATCTATCTGCATAGCACTCTAGGCATATGTATGTAACATGCTGACATCTTCCCAAATAACTTAAGGTAAGCCAACAGCAGCCCTCCTGTCAGCATAGCTGTCTTGATTCCAAAGCTTTTTCCAGGATAACTATGTCAGGTGAGAGTATGATTTGTGTATACCCCTAGTCAACCTAGTTATGACACAGAACTTTGTAGTGCAGATCTGGCTGTACTACCTAAATGGCATTGGGGCTCTAATTATAAAAGAGATCAAATTTTACAGAAAGTTGTGTATGCTGCTGTAGTTCAGATAGTGAAAGAGGTTAAATATACCCTGTACTTATTCATGCATTGCATGTCTCAGATATTGATAAATAAGTATACTTATTCTTTATTGTTGAAGGAAAAGATGCACTCAGTTCTGGCACTGGGGTCCCCTCCCTTTTCATCCCCTCAGACTGAAGAAGCCATCATGGGGAAAATCCAGTTCTGCTTTTGAAGCTCTGTCCTTAAGAAACTCTTAGTCACCTTCTGGAGCTGGCACAAGTGTAATTTGGTGGGCATCAGGAGCTGCTCAAACATACTTGGAAGTTATCTTTAGGCTTTATCTGTTAAACTCAAGATGTCTCTACTGAGCATGGGTGAACATGTGTTTTATAACTTGACTAAATTTTACAGATTTCACAGGAATGGTAAAAGACACATTCCAGTTTGACACAAAGCCACCCCCACCAGATTTGAAGATTCTGTTCTCAGAGAACGGGGGTGTTAGTCCCATTCCAAAGAAAGATCATGGTAATAGTGGACAGCACTATGCAACTGTCTCTGGCTTCATTCTCTAAAATGGCTGCAATGTGTTGGCTAAAATATTCCATTAGAAAGTAATCTGAGGCAGACATCTGTGATAAACATTTTTAGCCCTAACAGTTAGCTGTAGCAAAGATAAAATAAAGTAAGAATAGGGTCTTGCAATGAGAAGTATTGGATAACTGCTACCAGTCCTGCCTGTACGCAGGGGAGGGAGAGTGTGTGTGTGTGTGTGTGTGTGGCTCTGCATTTAAGTTGCCTAATATTTTCCATTATAAAAGATTTTTGCTAGCCTTTTTTGAGAAACCCTAGTATCTTTAATTTCTGCAGCAGACTGAAAATTGGCAGAGAAAAAGCCTGTGGATTAAGTAGTGTTTTTTTCTTTGTCATATGAAATTCCATTCGGTTTGAATTCAATTACACGCTCTTAAAATTATTATTATTACCTTTTATTTTGTTTCTTTTCCTCAGAAAATAATTGTCACTGTGCCATAATAATAATGGAATAGAATATTCTAAAAAATTAAGTTTATATTCCTGCCACAGCAGAAGCAAACATTGCATTGGGTATTCTTGGGAGCTGCCAAAGTATCTGTTGTGTAATGAGGGTGGGTGGAGGCAGCAGGCCTGAATCTCATTCCCCATCCCACCTGAATCAATCTCTGAATGCAGTATGTGATGCTGTCATTCCATTCCTTCCTGACAACCTTTGTCTGGTCTTGTATTTGAAGTGGAGAAATTGGTGCTGGACAGCTCTGCTTTAAGCAATACAACTGTCAACCCATAGGCCATATGTGGTCCACAAGGGGTAAAGTTGCGGCCCCTGGTCTCCTGTCCAGTCACTGCTCCCCTCCTCACTCTGGCTGGAGTCTCTGTTCCTCCTTCTTTTTCCAGGTTACAAGTCCTTCCCATCCCCCAAGGGGACAGGGCAGACCACTGCAGCATGGGTTGCTGAGAGTGAGCATGTAGGCACATGGTGCTGTAGTGATGGGGGCTCCTATGCAGTGTGTGGCTTCTGAGGCCAGTGGTATGCCCTGGTATTGCCCATGAGCATGTGCACCCTGCTGGTGTAGCTCACTGAGTGTTTGGCCCAGGGCCACTGAAGTTGGGCAGTTCTGGCTTTAAGTACAGGGTCAAGTTGTGTATGATGGAGGAATTATTATAGTTGCATGCAACAACTAGTTTTTTTCCTTAAAAAATCCTTAAAAATTGCATACTAAGAACAAGTTTAAAAAAGGTGTGTGAGATGCAATCAAACACTTAAAGGTTTAGATGTGCCAGATTTATGCTTAGCCATTGAACCTTAATCCAAGCTCTATGTGCATATAGGGTATATTGACTTTAATTACATCATCATATTTTTTAATACTCCTGTAAGTGTAAAATGTATATATATAATTTACCTCAATTGAGCAAAAGAATTTTGGGCTGAAGGTCAGTGAACATATTTAATTTGATGCATATTAGGTTAGTGATTCTCAACCTATAGTCTCTAGTTCAGTTGCTTGTTACCTAGTTTGCTAACATAAATTCTGGCTTCTTCCATAGGTATCCACGTTCTTTAGTACAAAGAAAAGTCTGAAGACCCTATAAACATGGAAGGGAAAAGAAAAAGGGATGTTCTAGTGATCTCTAGAGATCTTGGGCACAGTGAGTAATTACTAGCGGGCCTTGATCTGAGAGACACCGATGAGATAAGGTTGTCTTGGGGAGCAAGAAGGAAACGAGACAACTAGGTAGCATATTGCAGGAAGTAAGAAAGGAGACTCATGTCTAAGTCAGAGGTCAAACTCATCTGGCCCTGTAGGTGATGATGGCGCAGGGCTGGTTCTCAGGCTGGATTGGACCCAGAGACCCTCTCCCCTCCCCGCTTCTCCAGCATACTTGATCCAGTGTCCAGTCCAGTTGGTCTGGATTCCAGACTGTAGCTGTGAGTGTGGAGCATGGATCCCAGACTGGCTGGAGCGGATATCACACTGCACACGGTGCCTGCTCCAGCCAGACTGCACAACACATGGTGCCTGCTCTTAGAAATACGCAGCACAGGGCACCTGCTCCAGCCCATCTGGGACCCATGCTACAGGTGGTGCCTGCAAGCAGCATGTGCATGATAAGTCCTAAACTGGCTGAAGCAGGCATCATGTATGGTACGATGTGTGGTGTAGTCCAGCCAGAGCTGGCAGTAGTGTAGTGGGACAACTGCTCTAGCCAATCTGGGATTTGCACTACACACCCCTAACCAGACATGTGATGTATATGCTGCCTGCTCAGGGATCTTTGCCACGTGCACCTGCCCCTGTGGTGCAGTCCTGAGCTGGTCTGGTGCATGTTGGTGCCCACGGGGGTCTGCTTAGACCCAGGGGTAGCACTGAGGGCTGGAGAACAGGGCTCTGTGGAGTTGATGTGGCCTGTGGGCTATATGTTTGACAGCCCTGGTCTAACTGATATGTCCAGGAAAGTATGTGCAACAGCATAAGGGATAAAATATCAGAGAAACACATGTATACAGAAGAGTAAAAGGGTCAGGATGATGTGGAGAGAAGAAATTGGACAGAAGAGAAAAGGAAAACATAAACTGGCTACCTTCTTCAGACAAGGCAAAATCACATTTAAGGTGCTAAGTGTCTGTAAGTAACTTCTTGCTACTATTTTTCCATCTCAGAAGTTGCTGAATATACTACAGGATATTGTGTTTGATCATGAATCAGAAGGGAAGCGGTCTGTGTAACTAGTAAAGGAAGGGGAAGTTACTTTTGTGATTAGGAGAGGAGGTGATCTTTGAGATGCTTTCTATTAAAGTGGTATCCATACTGAGGAGTCTGAGAATTCTTGTTTTAGGTGTAAACTGTTTTCTCAAGGAGAGGATAGAAGCCCATAATTTGGCGCACAGTAGACAGTATTGCATGAAATAGGTTACATGAAACAAGAAGTCAGAAGAGAGGCTAATTTATTTGCTTTTATGTATCTATTTCTTTCTTAAACCTGATAGAGGGCACATTATGTCTGAAACCTTGTTTTACCTCTCTCCAAACTATACAGTTGGTCCAATAATAGATATTACAAAAACCCTTGCTTCCCATGTTTCCTGGACTGCAGTGGTTACCTACTAACCCCATTATTTGTGTCTCTTAATGTTGCTATATCCAAGGAAAGGGATCTATTTTACTTTAATGTTGTGTTAATATATGTGCATCAATGTAACTAATTACTCTAATCAATTTATACTTGTGCAGAAAGTTTCTGACGCATTTAATTTATTTCTGAATTAGGTAAAAATGAATAACCTTCACTTATTGTGAGAGAGGCTATAAATCTGTGTCGTCTTGAAATTTTGATGAGTTTCTCTTTGAAAGCATTATATCTATTTGTTTTGCTTGTCTGTAGCATGGGCCCTGGCAAATGGTACAGTTGAGATGCGATTAACCTGTTAATAACCCTGCCACACGATCATAGAATTAATAGCACGACAAAATGGGAAGGCAGCCACAAAAGTATTCAGCAAAAGATATGTAACATTTCTGTGGCTGGTTTCCATTGCACCTTAAATTGAAGTTATAGTAGGATAATCAGAGCTGGCTCAAAACTTCATTGCAGCCCTAGGACTGCACTGGGGTCAGTTCAAGACTCTGGTGCAGACCTGGGGCTGGCACCAATAGTCAGCTGATGGTCCCAAATCCAGGACTGCACTGGAGTGGTTCCAGACTCCTGTCCAATCCCAACGCTTGGGATTAACAATCAGCTGATTTTTCTCAGTCCTAGACCCAGGATTTCACTGGAGTCTGGAACTGGCTCTGGTGTGGTCCCAGGGCTGGGTCTACTGATTGTCCCACCCCTAGAACCACATCAGAGTCTAGAACTGTCTGCAGTATGGTCCCAGGGCTGAGACCTATAATTGTCTGTCCCAATCCCGGGATTGCATGAGAGTCTTCAGCCAGCTCTGGTGCAACCTCTGGGACTGCACAGGAGTATTGAACAGCCCCAGTGCAATTCTGGGCTGGACTGATGATCAGTTGATTGTCGGTCCCTGCCCTGGGACCACTTGGGTTCAGCAAGTTTGCAGGCATTCAGCTTTCAATTTGCCAGTGCAGAGGGAGCCTGGTACTGTAGTTATTTTCACATACAGTGCTTTGTATATAGAATCATAAAAGGAGGGCTAGAAGGGACCACAGGAAGTCATCTAGTCCTTTCTACTGCTCTACTTCTGTTCCCTGCTGCTTCTGTTCTGTTCCCCCTCCCATCTGCTTCATTCCACACATAAGCTGCCCTTACCACTTGTGGCACACAGGTCACATGTTGGCCAGCCCTGCTGCAGGGTATTTAACAGTGCATTTTTTTCCTTTACAACTGCTGAGTGATGGTTCAGGAA
>NW_005842941.1:368114-414206 GCF_000455745.1 Alligator sinensis
GTGGACTGATGGCAAATTGAGGAAATTATAAATGAGATTGTCTATACAATTTAATTCTGTTGACCAATGGCACCAATCTTTTCTTGAATGCAAACCCCAAAATTAATTGAAGCATCAGTATTTTGTGTTCTTTTGAGTTTGTATTTTTAATTTGGGAATTTTTACTGTTTTTTCTTTTACTATTTGTTACTAAATATAAAATATCAGCAGAAGCTTTTGAGAGATATTACTGACTTTTTTCCTTTAAAGAGGTACTAAGAAAAGGCATAGCTAGTACAAACAGCATGTATACAGATGATTTTGAATGTTCTGAACATAAGAAGAGATGCAGGTTACAGTCCTGTGGCTGTAAAACTGTAACCCTGTTTTCTATCTGCTTGAGTAAAAGCAGTTTGGCAAATGGGGGTCTTCATTGCTTTTTCTTTGCATCCCCATGCCTTTAAGTTGTGCTTTTGCACCACCTAGTGGACTAATGATTTTTCTTAGTGTGATTGTGATACTAACAGAAGCAAATATTATTTGATAGAAATCACGGGCTCATCTAACAAGCAGAGTAGGTGACTTACTGGCTAACCCAACGATTCTCAACCAGGGGGTGAGGTAATTTGAGGTGCTACCAAATCAATTGAAGGGCACCAAGAGGTGTGAGGCAATAAGCACAGGTGTTATGAGATAAGCAGTTAAGTTGTCCCTGCCTGCTAGATCCCTGCTGCTGGACCCCTCTGCAAGGAGGTAAGCACTATAATATACACATTTTTTTTTAATTGGGTGCCACTCAACTCACAAAAGTTATGGAGTGGTGCCTTAAGTCTGAGGATGCTTCAATTCCAAAAAGGTTGAGAATCGCTGGACTAACCCATCTAGTCTTAAAGCTCATCCATCACTTAGCTAGGGAGAGAAACTCAGCTGAATAACTTTCCAGAAAGTCTCTTCATGCCTCAGCAATAGAGAGAACAATAATTAGTGATCTTAGTTTCCATTCTCTGAGAGGCTGTAAAACTAATCCTTGTCAATTGGGGTCTATTTTGGGGGCCATGGTTAAACCTACCATCAATCCTACTGGATTTCTTTGTGCCCCACCTCACAAATGCTATTGCCTAAATGAAAAGCAATTGTACTGTGCCAACCTGGAAAACCTGTGCCTGGCATTTATATCTTGCTTGATACAATTAAATTATGCTCCTAGTCTATATTTTAGCACTAAACATGTTGTGATTATCTTCTTAGGCTGTCTACATGGTAAATTTACCATGCCTGGAGGCAATGCCCTCAGACACACTGGGCTGTTCTGGCTAGCTTACCCAGAAGCAATTTAGCCATGTCCACAGGGTGCTTCCACCTGGCTCGCTGACAGTACTGAGTTCTAGGGCCAGTTACCTCTGCGCAAGCCAATTAATGTGCCTATGGAGCTGGATGAATGACCTATGCTACTTCTGGTTTAGGACACAGCCTTCCTGGAGTAATGCAGCAGGCTTGATGGCACAACTGCTGGGCACAGTAGTTTACCATGTAGATTTGGCCTTAGTTGCACGTGCTTCACACTACCTAAATTGTGAAGCATCTAAACTTGACAGTGGTGCAAATACCAGATATGAGACTTGTATCCACCCTATTTCTGACTCTCAAGTATTCTGGGATTCTGGTGCATTGTTTTTTGTTTCTTTCTCATTTGCCAGGAATAACATTCTGATGATTTTTCCTGGCCAGTGGTGAGAGAATGGGGATGGACATGCTTTATGATCAATCTTTTTAGAACATTGCAGATCAGAGAACTGTTTTTAATATGTATTTATTAACATTTATTTTGAATACATATAGTTAAATTTGCTGATTTAGTGTGTGTTTATGGTGTTTTATAGAGATATGTGGTTTTTTCCACCCTCTGTTTTAGAGGTGAAAGAGGCCACAGTATATTGAATATACCACAGTAAATGGACTTCAAAACTGGATGAGAAGTAGCTCTCTATATAGTAAGGTTAACTATAAAGTTTGAGGAATGGAGCTCATAATTAGTTAGGTCCAGTGGGATACAGATTGCAAAATATTTTTTGTAGTTTTCCTGTATCAGGCTAGGTTGGGGTCCAATATTCTTTTTTTCTTTGTTGTCTTTTAGATGAAATAGTAGAAGCAAAGCTTTCTCTCTTGGGCTAGGTACGGACAGTCAAAAAGCCCAAGGCTGAATCGATTCAGTCTTCGCAAGTTAGTCTAAGCTGCGCAGATTGAACCAAATAGCAAATAAACACACATTCACTTTTGACTCAGGAAATGTAGCCATATGCCTGCAATGGCTCAAGCCAGAAGCTGGGGGGTGCTACAGCATGCCTTCCAGCCACTGCCAAAGGGAAAGGAAGGGTCTCACCCTTCCCTGCTGGAGTGAAGGGGGCATGACCCAGACCCTAGCTTGGTACTAGCACACTGGAGGGTAGGGTTTAAATCCCCTCCCTGGCCCACACTGGACTTCAGCCTGGGTCTGCCTGGGTCGGGGGGCAGTGCTTGCCAGGCTTCTCCCCTCCCCCCCGCCCCGCCCACTGCTTGTGGGAGGGGGGCAGCTGCTGCCAGACTGAGGAAGTGGAGTTGGGTAAAAGGTAATGGCACTGAATTCATAACAGCTTAAATATTTTGCAGGGAAACTAACATCTCTGCACAGTGGATGTGGGAGGAGGGGTGGCGGTGGGAATTTCTAGCCAGAAAATGTAAAGAAATATACAACCTGCCAGGCGGGTGGGTGGGCCACACACAAAACACGGGAGGTGCCACAGCCTCTCGGCCTGGCCAGAGCCCCCCCGCCAGGCTGGCACCCAGGGGTCATGGCCCCCTTCCGTCTGCCCCCCCACCCTCAGTTGGTACACCAGTGGAGAGTACGTACAGCATAATGGAATGGAATAAACCAAGAAGACCAGAAAAGCCTTGCATAAGTCTTACATAATCCTGAGTGTCTCCTTACAGCCAGGTATTCAGAAAGTCCTTGCTTAGGTATTCCAGTCCCCCAACTTTTACAGGCTCTGCTTTATAATGTAAATGTAGTTCTCTGCTTTCTTTGGTCACACCAGACCAAGCAGTCTGGGACCTTCTCTTGTTCCCTTAGCTCCATCTCCAGCACATACATGTGATGAGTGTGCCAGGTCTTTGCCAACACCTCCCAGCTCTCATTCTGGTCCTGCAGGGCTTGGCTGTGTGCTCAGAGGTGTCAGGGAACCAGCCCGATTCCCTAACCCCCTCCTATATGGCCTGGGGGAGCTATGGGGAATCATGCCTCTTCCTCCTTCCCTTATCAACTGCTTACTTTAGTCTCTGCCAGAGGTGGGAGGGAGTGGAGTCTTCTCCTTAAGAAGGGTCCTATCTTGTCCCTTCCTCCAATAAGTCTCTGGATAGGAAACACATTCTGCTAGGTAGGTGTGTCAATAATTGAAAAACAATCAAAGTTGTTAGCCACACACTATAGTCTGGATGGCTCCTGGATTAACATTTTAACAAGGTGTTATTTACCTTTGCTGTGCAGGCAGTGGTTTGACATACAGTTGTTAAATAACTAGCAGGGGTAGACAGAGGGGAAGTAAACCCCAACCCTGCCCCCTTTGCCATGGCAGTTAGCATCTGGGCATGCCCACACCCCTGCTGCTAGAGCAATAAGGGTGCAGGGCCTGACAGGGGCTGCTGTGCCCCAGCCAGGTGGATCCCAGGGGGAGAAGGGAGGGAGGGGGGGGCCTCACCTCAAGGGGGCCATGCTGTCCAGCATCTGGCCCTGTCTCGCCCCAGAAAGCAGAGGAGTGGGGCCATCTCCACTCTCTGGAGCAGACAGCACAGCCCAGCCCAGGACTAAAAAGCATGCTGGGATGCTGGAGGACTGTGATTTAACTTGAACAAGGAAGGGGTCTGGGACTGTAAACTGGTTTGACCCAAATCAGTTAAGTCTGAATACTACATTCACCCAGGTTTATCTTAAACCAGTTTTGGCCATTTTGAAACTGGTTTATGTGCACTGAACTTATGTTCTGTTACAAGTTTAAATCAGTTTCTGGTCACTTAAACTGGTTTAAGTGTAACTTCTGTCCCTAGCCCTAGTGTCCAAAATTTTGAAGGATGTAGTAGGATCTAGGTTGTTGTGACACCAGTGTCCTGGGGTTCATCAATGTCTATATTTTTTAAGTGTGAGCAATAGTGTAACAAAGAGGGGTGACCATGGCACCAGTCCTGGGTGCTGACTGTGGGAGGAGGAGGGTGCAAAAAAATAGAAACAATTACATTCTTGACCCAGCTGGTTCTTCCCCATCCATCCTTGTTGCATAGGGCACACAAGCACCCAGTTATGCCTCTGCGTAGGAATGATTAATATTTTCTCTTTAAGCACTAGAATTTGACTAATTGGGACAAGAAAGGTGGCAGGATCAGATTGGAGCTGGGTCTTTCTGTCTTCACCAATTTGCTGAAATAGGAGCAATTATATTTCTTCTTCTAGAGAATGGGATTACAAAATAACTTGGATTCAGGTGCTGGGACCAGGTTTTTGTTGCATCAGTGTACCTGAACCAGTGTTCAGGCTTTTTGGTGCAGAAGCAGCAGCTCCACTTTTTTTTTGTTTAAATAGTTCAGTTTGGGAGCATGGGTGCAACATATTCACCAGGAACCAAAAGAACCCATATAGATCCCTGTTTTAGGGCAATTAGACTTATTCTGTATTCAGGCAGTGGAATTTGGGGGAGTGAGCCAAAAAATTGTAGGAATGTATCTTTTCCCCAGACCCTTTCATTGAGAGAGTGTTGCCCAAGTTAGGTCTAGTGGGCTGCTGGGGAGCATGTGATCATTGGAGTGACTGAGCTACATTGCCATGGTGTGGCAGCAGTGGGGAGAGCAATGGAGGCTGCTTAGAGACAGGCTGGGTGGCTGCTGCTGCTGTTGCTGCATTCATTGAAAAGGGAAACCACTCCGCACAATACTGGTTCTAACCAAACAAATGAATGAAAAAGGTAAGACCTTCCTGTTTCTCTAATAAATGCTATTTCAGTGTAAGCAGAAGTTAGCCTTTCCCCAACGAAAAAGCTACAGCACAGTAGTACTGTGCTGCTTTTGCATCCTGACCTTGTCACACTCAGACATTAGCATCTTTTTGCCTCTACTCAGCAATTCCTGTTTTTCCAGACTGATTGTCATTCAGGGTTATTTTCTATTGTTGGATATGGCTAGTGATTTCTTAAGGATTATTAAGAACCTGCCTGTGATTATTTGTTGTGAGCCTAGGATTAGCATCAGTTTTGTTACATGTGATATTTCCTTTTAAATACCAATGAAAGCTAGTTGTGATGATTATATACACTAGTGTCAGTTAGATGCACAATGAGCAGATCTGAAAAAATACCACATGTAAGTAGTTATCTCTTAGTGTTAAAGCGCCTTTGTTAAATAAAGAGCAGGAACTATGTGGGTGTTTCACTGAAGGTGCTACTTTGTTGCTCTCCGAGGATTTAATGGCTGGGCTGGCTCTTTAAAATTTCTTCTATTTTCCTTTGTTAGCATTTTTACAGAGTCCTGTATTCATTTGCCTTTGCTGAAAAGCAAAATCTCACAAAAAGATGACTTTTGTTCTACACTATCACCCTCGAGAGCTGCATTGCTTTGTTTAACCTCCTGTAAGCCATTTATCACATAACTCTGCCATCATATTTTAATGAGCTATGAAATCTGCTGGTTTTCATGGTTGAAAGACAGCAATACATGGTTTCTGGTTTTTGCCTTCCCCCACTGAAACTGAAACAGGTAAGCTAGGGGTATTAATGTCCAGAATGCTATTCTGCTGTTTTTAAAAAAATCATTCATTTAAAGAATTTCTCATTTTGTCATGGTGGGAAAAAGGACTACCCACACACATTGTTGCTTTATAATACCATTAACAGATCACTAATTAATTTGGTAGTGTTTTAGATTTTTTTGGTTATGGGTTTTTTTTAAATATAAATAATGATACTATTACAATTAGCCAAAAAGTAAGATATGTTTGGCTGTAGAAGTTCACAAAATATTTTCTGATACATTTCTAATCCAGCATCCTAAAAATAAAATGCCTAATTTAAAAACACAGTTCAAGGGGTTAGAGAAAACCTAGAAACCACTGTGGTGCATCCTGAAAATTTAATATGCTTGACAATAATGGCACTGAAACTGATCTGCTATTAGGTATGTGGGGGGATGGTCAGTACAGAAAAAGTATTATTTACAACTAAAGGCCTATAATAAATATTCTGTAGCTAATTTTAATTAAGTTGTCAACCAAACCTATATATACTGCATAAACAGTATATCAGAATTGCTATAAAAATGGGCAGTGGTTGTGTTTCCTTGGCATTGTGTGTAGTTTAAGGACATCATACCAGTACTGAATAATCCTTTTCATTTGCTTCAGTAGACTAAACACAATGAGTGGGGGTCATACCTGAACTTATCTAATATTTGATAATAAAAAAATTTAAAAGTTACCATTAACAATGTTGGATACCTTTGTGTAAAGTACCAAATCTTTTAGCTATTTCCAAATGTTAGATTGGGTAACAGATGCAGCTACTAAGGCTAGTTTCTTTACAAAAAAACACATTTCTTACATACCTACTGTGTAATAGTTATATGTATAACTCACTTTAAAGCAATTGAAACCAGTTCAGGAATTGGTTACATATTTATTTTAAACCTAGCTCCTTTGTTGTTAAAAATATATTCCACCAGAGGCTTTTTTCCCCCCATAATAATTACACAAATGAGTTTGTGTTTAAAAAAACAGGAAGAGTGAAGAGTGCAGAAACCTTATATGCAAACAATACATTTTTCATGATTTTAAAGGTAGCTGTAAGAACTCCCTAAGAAAAGAGCTTTGGTAAATGTATTTAAGTAAGAGATTACCACTATTTGTTGTTTTTTATTGAATAGGTTGCCTTATCTCAGAGCATCTTTAATTAACCACACTATTTCCAAGGGCTATCAGCAGTGAATATAAACATGCAATAGATGGAAACACTTTGAAATAAATTAAGAAACTTTACAATGAAAAGCCTTTATTTTGTATTCTGGATTATATGAATTTTAACATTGCACTGGTAGCCAATAGTAATAGATTAGGGCATACTATTTGTACTAGTTATTAATGCTTCCACTGTGTTTGTGCATTAAGGAGAACACTTCCAGTTTTCTAACATGTAATTCTTATAACCATTTTACCTTACTGTTTTATAAAGTTCTATAGGTT
Organism: Alligator sinensis; assembly: GCF_000455745.1. NCBI lineage: Eukaryota > Metazoa > Chordata > Crocodylia > Alligatoridae > Alligator > Alligator sinensis. The sequence continues at coordinate 375,343 of NW_005842941.1, forward strand.
GTTATACAAATATATCTTTAATTATGTGATTGCAATATTTAGTATATTCATGTCATTTAATATAAAATATCAGGAGTACTATGAAAAATTAATTGATTTATTTTTAAAAGAGGTTATTGTTTATATTCAAATAGTTTGGGAATACTGTTTCACTCTCATTTAATTGAAGATACTCAAAAGTGACTTGTAGCTTTTATTCAGAATTTTGATTGTTACATATCAGATTTATTAACATTAGACGCTTTGACTGTGCCCATGGGATACATTTTATGTACTACCTTGCCAGGGCCTTCAGTCAATCTCTGAAAATTATGATTTAGCATTTTTGGTATTGAATACTCTTGAAATAGCTGAATATGTAGCAATAACAATTTTACAATAAGAATCACAGTTTCTTGGAATAACGACAAGAGAATAAAAATGGGACAAAGAATTATATAGCAGTGAAGTCATAAGATCTATAAACAGTATTTTTATAGACAGAGTGTATATTTTACTGACTGCATAAACATCTTGAATTGTCTTGTATATTAAATCATGAAAAATCATTTAGCATGTTTTGTAATTTTTTATATTTAAGAATAGCTTACTCCATGTGTTTCTCATCAGGGTTTTATTTTTGACCCGTCATGAAAGCAAACAAGGAATCTTTATTCTTTTTCAAGTCAAAAATTTGTCCATACATTGCTCTTTAATAGCCTTATAGCTAGAGACATATCTAAGTTGTGGCGGGACATTTTTTTTTGTGGCCCCTTCACATTGTGTACAGCTGATTTTGCAGCAGCCTTGCCCCTCACCACTGATTAGCTGAAGGGCACACCTCTCATTGCTCTTGGTGGAGGGTGTCTTCATTCAGTCTGTGTTACTACCACTTTTTTTTGTGTGGTTGATTTCATGGGAAATCATGCCTAGTGCCAGATTTCTCAGTTATCATGGGCAAGGCTTTTTTTGCGGTATATGCAAAATCCAGGAAACCACAATTCGGCTAGGTCCCTACTCTCAGAAGTTATGGAAAAGTCTACTACTGGTGTGTTAAGAAAAGTACTGTGTGAAACTTTTGAGACCAAATAGCTGAGAACGTTGTAGATACTGCCCAGGTATATGGTACAAAGGCTGAGGCAGCTTGGGACAAATTTTCTACTGACTTGCATCCCATGCAGTTGAATTGGATTGAATAGGATGCATGTCAGGAGAGAATTAGACTCTTGAATAAAGTAATAATAAATTATGTGAAATTTTAGTGCTAGCACAATCACTGCCGTTGTTTGCATATGGCTGGCCACGTTTATATATACAATACACTGGTGACTGCTGAAAAAAGTGTTTTTCTTAAAGGATCTGCAAGATCAATCTTTATAGGAAACAGTGTGTTGTAATGCAGATTTCATACTCAGTCTCACAGACATTTCCTTCAGGGATAAGTATCTGTTGAATCCCTTCCTTTGGATATTAAATGCATACTTTGCTAAACACTCCAAATATCTCTGGGCAGAAGTTGATACTGTCTTAATTTACATCTATATTGATGATATATCGTGAAGAAACAAAATGTATATATATATAATAAACTCATTTTAATTAATGCTATTCAAAACTTGCATATCACTGTTATGGTGACCTATTCATTCTGATCAAAAGAGAGAAGAAAGGAAACTATTGCTAAGTAATCACTGTGAATGGGTGACTAAAGCTTGCTTGAGACACTATCTAAAAATGGTTCATATATTAAGGGTCATGTTGGAGTAATGTTGTGGCTATGATAAATTTGTATTAAGTACATTCTAATCTTTTACAATTCATGTGTTCCTTGGCATGCATTTTTCTAACTTATAGGAATGTTACTAAACAGACAGAATTTATAGGCATAGTTGAGAAACAGTATTGCAATTTTAAGCTGATTATAATTCTTAACATTTAATAATTCAACTAAAACTGTTGGCCATAGTGATTATTCTATCCATTACAATCAGTTGTTAAGTTAAAGAGTAAGTAGAAACATTACATTTCAACCAGTAGAATCACAGTTTCACTGGTTTAAGTGTTTGGTGTACAACTGTTCATAGCACTTTAATTGGAGAAATAATGGCCAACAGTAGAAATCTGAACCTCATTGCATGAGGTCCAAGTCCTTTTCAACTGAGGTTCAGGAGGTTGAATGAACACTTGTACACAGCCTCAAATAGTAAAACTGTTAGTAAAACCAGTTAGAATGTTCATGTCTCATAAAAGCTTTTAAATAGCTCCCTGCATAATTTATTTATACCCATATACACTTTATTTTATATTAGTTTATTACAGTTGGGAAAGCTGTATGAAAATAATCCTCATGAATAAATCTCTCCTCTACACAACTAGTATTTGTGTATGCAAAAAGATACCAGTTGTGCAAAAAATTTATGCTGACCAGTTTAAATATCTTTTTCATTACTTGGCATAGTTTTGCATGTCAGCAGTTATACTTGGGCAGCTTAATGAAGCAATTCAGTCTAATGTCTTTATAGTGAACTTCCTATAGCAAGATATGGTATGTAAGAGATTATATTATTCAAATTGAAACGTCGCAGAAATATAACGAAAACAGTTAATATCTACTGAGCTATACAAGACATTGACTTTCATCTGGTTCTTCAAAGTGTGCACCATGCAGTCCTTTATCTGTGACTTTCAGTAAAGCCACATTTGACATACCTCAGAGAAAAAATAAACTAAAGGTATAAATCAACTCAGCTATGGAACAATTTGATCTAAGTCAGGAGAAGAGGAAAAGCACTGCTTTAACAAGATATTAAAACCGTACCATTCTACATGTGCATCTGTGTGTGTGCGCGCACATTAGGGGTGTGTGAAACAGGCAGTATTCGATTCAGATTCAGCCCAAATCAAGGACAGTGATTTGATTTGTTGATTCAGATCACTGTCCCTGATTCGATTCGGCCGAATCCAAATCGGAAGGTTCAATGCTGATTCAGAGAATCAGTGATTTGGCCATAGACACAACTTTAAATGTTTTTTTGCATACCTCAAGGTACCAGGTATGGCTCATGAACACTGCGATGGTGGGACGGATGGAGTGTCCTGCAGGTGTATGCCCCACCCCCAACCGTGTGCTAAGCGGTGGTCCAGAAGTATTTCTGGTCTTCTTCCGGGTCTGTCACTGAGTGTGCTGGGGGGCCCCCCTTGCGCCCCCCCCAACTCAGCGATCGGCCATGAGGGGACCCCGGGTCCCCCCCAGACCCAGGAGGCACCAGTTGCCAAGCCAGCAGGCATGGGGGGCCCCCCCAGTGTGCTCCCTGGTGGACCCAGAAGTGGACTGGAAGTGCTTCTGGTCCACCTTCAGGTCTGGTTCACTTCCAGGTCTGCTGCTGGGAGCCCCCCCATGCTCCTGTGTGACACTCCATCTGCCCTAGCATCACAGTGTTCACGTGCTGCCTGGTACCTTGAGGTATGTAGAAAAAACATTTAAAGCTGTGTCTGTGTCCAAATCACCAAATCTCTCCAAATCAATTCGGAGGGTTCTGATTTGATTGGAAGAGATTAAAGAGTCTCCTGTTTCGATTTGGCCGACCAAATCAGGCCGAATCGAGTCAGGGACCAAAGCTTTGCACAGCCCTCCTGCACATCTGTATGCTATAGTCTGGGCTGGTAGCATCATCTGTTATCAAGTTTGCCCAAAACTTCACATTATAAGATGCTATTTGTTACTTTGCAAATATGAACTAGTTGGGCTGAAATTCTCTATTGTAGGTGTTTTTTCTGAGGCTGATTTAAAAAATTACACCATTTTTACACCATTAAAAAAATCACACCATACAACATCTTCAGAACTAGTCCAGTTGTTTTTCCTATGTTAAAAAATGATAAAACCTGTTTTGGAAATGGGGGGGAGTTGCTTTTGTGTTAGGGATATATCTTGTGCTATGCTAATGAAAATCCACCCAAATGAATCAGGTTATGTCTCTGAAAAATCATAATTCTCACATACATGAAGACTTTAGTTTTAGCTGATATATTTACCCCACAAAAAGGTCCCCTGTTCATAACTTGACAGAAACAGTCCCCTGCTCACTTCCCTCCCTTGTGGCATGGCTTGTAAATAATGACAGAGATGTTGGCTAAAATTAATATTCGTGGCATGGCAGAAGGGTCCGGGATGTCAAGTTTTGCTCTGTTCATTGGGTAGGAAGGACTTTATCTCGTCCACAAAGACAAGGTTGAGCATTGAAGAGCAGTGTGATCACATTGCAAAGTGTGAATCAGGTTCCACTTCCCTGGGCATTAGAGTTTGGCATGAGTTGCAGACTGACCCCCTGGAGCCTTTGGGGTGGGAGGGAAGGGCTTCAAGGAGCAGTCTCTTAGTATGCTGGAGGACAAAGGCACGCCCTGTGGCACTCTGTGTAACTGGACAGTTACTCTGGAAATTAGAGTTACTCAAGTAGCTCTGGAAAACATTACACTACTGAGAAGTTGCTGTTGTAAAGAGCTAATATGTATTTTGTGAAATCACCATGTTTTTTCAAAGCACTTGAATGGCTACATGTTTGGTTTTTTGCTGTGCCAAAATGTGCATTTCTCACTAGAAATGTAACACCTCTTCTGTTCTTCAGACGAATGAGGTTTGTGTACCAAAAGCTTGTGAAAAAGCCCTGCCTCATTTGTTGTGGAAGTTGGGAGATATAAAGCAAATGACAGACAGGATTGCAGGAATAGAAAGTAGTATCTCATGATTAAGGCAGTTAACGGATTCCATCTGTGCCACATAGTACTTATGATGTTGGACCAGTCACTCGAATTAAGTTCTTCAGAGGTGGTCACCAATTTCTGGTGGTCACCAAATTCTGTGGTTCCTCAGTCTCTGGTGCCTAAGATTCTGGAGTCTGGCTCTGAATGAGGCAGGTTCCTGTGAGATAAACACAATATTTGGCCAGAGACTATATCATGTGTGTGTGTGTGTGTGTGTGTGTGTGTGTGTGTGTGTGTATTTGCATGTGTGGCAGGCCAGTAGGGGGTGCTCCTGTGTTGAGCTATCCACCTCACTGTGCCCAACCACCTTCCAGGCTCCAAGTGCCTCCCTGGGGGTGCCTCATGTCTGGCTGACCCCCTTCCTCAAGCACACCCTCTAGCTTGGGGATAATGCCTCCACCACCCAGGGTATGGGCTGATCCTAGCCCTGTGTCCCCCGGGAAACACAGGCTAGTAGTCCTGAGGGTATACTTGACCCACTTCAAGAACTTGGGGTGCTTCCCTTAGTCTGAAGCACAAGTAGTGGTTTCCCTTAGTTACCTGAACCAAGGGGACCCCAAGGCATAATCTAGCCCCTCTCCCAATAAGTCTCCCATGCTAGGTACAAAGGAGAACTTTATTGGTTACAAGGAGTAGATTTGGAATAGGATACAGGGTAGAGGAATATCAGAGAAATCCCATAGAACGAACAGGGTGGCTGGGTAGCCTTTGATCATGCATCTGAATTACTGCTAGCTATATATCTAGTTAGATCTCAGGTAGATTACTCACAAGTATCATCCAGAGGCAGGTGGAGATTCCTTCTGGAGGCAGGCAGTTGATTGATGATGAGTTTCAAAAGAACAAGTTTTAGATGCTTCAGCTTCTCTCTCTGAGTTTTCCATCGTGGCTACTGCCCCTCCTCCTGGGCAATCCTTAACTTATATAGACCGTATGACCTCATTTACCTGGTCCAATGGAGGCCAGCATCTGTTGGCTGCCAGCCTACATATTTGAAATGCATCACTGGTTGTTGGGTAGACTGGCATTGCTCAGAACAATAGGGAGCCCAAGCCCCTCACCCAGGTATGTGATGCCAGTCACGTAGGCAAAGGGAGCCGGTTATCCCCCTGCCTCAGGAATGTATCCAGCTCAGGTTGCAACTCAGGGTCACATGAAGAGATGGGGCAAAGGAGTGACCATGGTAACCAAATTGTCAGGTAGCAGAGTTTTGGAGAGAGACGAGGATGGTATTCTGCCACAGCACTTATGATATCATATATATCATAAGTGCATATGTATATATATATGTGCACTTATGATATAGTCTGTGACCAAATACCAATATATATAATATGGAACCCAAATCAAGGTTCAGAGTTAACCGTAATTCTAGCATTTCCTAACATTTGAGTGCTGGACTGCAAAGTAATGCTCTTTTAATATGGTCTTATGGGTAACATTTGTTTATGAACTGCGTAGGGTTTCAAAACATATTTAACCAGTGTTTTCCTTTCTAAGTTTGTTTTGGATCAAAATGTTTGATAGCTCAATTGATTTTAAAAAGTAAAACAGTCTTTCAAGTGGAAGTTCTGATTTTTTCATAAAGCTCTCGCTGATACCTAATTTTATTATCTTGTTTTTCTCCTGAATTTCCTTCACTTGGGAAATTTGGATTTGTACCTCAGGCTGAATTCATCAAAAGCATGAACTCTCTTTGCAGATATCTGTATTTTAACTATTAAATGGACAGCTTTCCAAACAACAATCTCTGGTTCAGATGATTTTTGGGTAAATCTGAATTTGATGGGATTTGAGGGATTAACAAAGGGAACAACACAGAACCAGTGGGTGTGTATGTTCTTGTGTGTGCTTCATTTAAATATGTATGTATGTAAGTTTTGTTTTATTATAATAGGAGGAAAAATCAAATTATTTACTAGCTTCCCTTAACATTCTTTCCAGGTTGTTTAGGGTGTATAACTCGGAAAGTGCAAAACTTAGAAATTATCATTTAGAAGCTTTGAAAACGTCATAGGTTGAGAATTAAAATACGTAAGTAGTTTCTTTCAGTATAGATGGAAGGAAAATATTTCACTTTGAAAACTCTATAGGGCAGATCCTATTCCACCCATTAAGCTTCAACATATGATCTTCTTTCAGCTTGAGTCCCTGGAAAACTGACATAAATTTTCTATTTACAGTATTTAATTATTTTCCCCCCATTAATCTCCTATCTCTTTTAATATTTCAACTTTAGTTTGCAGGTTTTGTTTTGACTCTTGTGTTAACTTATCTTTCTCAGTTTGAAGACTGAGAGTTCTGTTTTATGCATTTATATTGACTTCAGTCTATTATTGGAGCACTTATGTCCACTAATATAAGGCTCTATCCTAGGCATGGGCAGGGGGGCGTGGCTGTGGTGTACAATCAGAAGTGATGTAAACTGTCGCCGTGTGCAGATGAAACGAGGCGTGTGTGCATGAAACTTTAAAATGGGCTAAATGCTTTTGCACCACTTTAATGGTGTTGGTGTTTATATGCCTTGGTGGCGTATTGTGCATTAATTCCAGCTGCTGTAGGAAATTTGGTGGTGTAATGCACCTTAAATGACATGGGGTGCAGCAAAATAAAACTCTTTCAAGGAGTTTTACTTTGCTACCCCTACAGCCGCGAAGCAAAGCACTGGGCTCCATGCAGCTGTATGGCTCTGCAGGAAGCCCTGCAGGCAGCCTGGCAGCAACCCAGAAAAGCAGGCTTCGCCCAAGAAAAGTGGTGAGCCTGATCTTTTTTTCCCCCCTGGAGCCTGCCTGCTGAGCTGCGCGGGGGTCTGGTTCTTTCCTCTGTGGCTATGGTGCCCCTTTGGACCGCCCGAGCCAGGTGCCTGCGGGCAGGCGCCGCCTGGGAGGTGGGGCACTACTGCTGCCACAGAGGGAAGCACCAGCCTCCCTTCCCCCCAACTACAGCCCAGGGACTGCTCCGCCCACCAGCAGCTCGCCCTCCCCTCCCCGCTGGAGAGGCAGGTAGGTCAGCAGGGTGTGTTCACAACACAGGGGTTTAATGAACCCCAGTTTGAAGCGGTATTTTTAAAAATCTACCACTTCAATTTAGGGCCCCCGTTTCATCTGCGCACGCCCTGTGAGTGGAAGCAGTTTCCACATTGGGCGGTGGAAGTTCGGTGATTGGAAGGAGTAGGTAGTGCCCAGGAGCTTGCCGTGTATAGTGGCACCCAATTATTACTGAAGCTGTTGGGTTTCTTAAGAGAAAGTAACATTTTTTATTTTTACAGTTCAAAAGACAGTCTGCAAAATACTTTCAATAATGCATTTAATTGGCATATGCAAATGGTACACTAATAGATGTAGCTTTTCTCTAATCCCTTTTATGAACAATTTAGTCTGTTTCTGAAGTGACCGCCTTTTTCAATAAGGTTGAACAAATGTTTTATTACAGTTTTACATTTTGTGAAAGAAAAACCTCCATTCTGCATACTGTATTGCAGTATTTGCTAATAAATGGTTACTCATGTTGAGACATCCTTGCAGAATGCTAATGAAATTCAAAGTATAAGAAATCTTAGGAAAGGACCATCTGGCTTTGCCTGCCTGCCTGCTTGTTTATTATTTATCTTAATATCACCTATCTGCTTCTATTCTTTACCTTCCTTCCTGTAAACAAAGAAGTTTTAATGTCTCATATCCTACAATCACCTCTTCCTGTAATTTCTTGTGTTGTATATATTATATTACCCTTTAAGCAAGGTTATTTTGCATAAATTTCTTATAGTAGATTATACTGTTATCAATTATTGCAATGTCTCCATCATACTCCTTTGAGCCCGGAGGGAGGGGTAGAATTTGAGTACTAGTAGTAAACCCTGGTGGAGTTCCTTTTGATGTCTGCTTGCTCCACAGTTATCCCTTTTTCATGTGTATGAGGCAAGTTTATGGGGATAGACAGGTGTCGCATCTAAGACCAGTGTGTATGGAGGAGGCTAATTTGGGGTTATTGGTTGTAGCCGTATTGGTCTAAGGATATAGGCAGACAATGTTCTTTGGGTAGATGTGGTATCTTTTATTAGGCCAACTAAATAGTTGGAAAATTTGTTCTTTGCAAGCTTTTGGGCACAAACACCCTTCTTCAGACATAGAAAAGAGTCTGCTGGTAAACTGTGCGCTCTCCTGGGTAGAAAAGAAGCTAATTTACAACATGCAGGTCTTTGAAAATGCAAATGCATGGCAGTGAGGATCAGAGGGATGGGAGACAATAGGTGTGAGACAGGTTGGTGGAGGGGGTGGGGAATGTTGAACTGGTCATAGAAGAATGTAGCTGGTAAAATGCAGACAGGTTACTTGGGGTTCTCAGATGGCAGGCAGGCCATAAATCCAATGTCTATATTTAGTCCATGATGTTTTGTATTCAGTTGATTTATGAAGTTAAGTTCATAGGCTCATCTATGAAAGGTGTTTTGTAATTTCCTTTTGAGGATTAGAACTGAGAGATTGGAGAGAGAGTGGCTATCTTGTGAGAAGTGTGCCCCCATAGGTAACTGGATATTTTTGTCTTTGATCAATTTTTGGTGTACGTTCATTCTAGTATGCAGTCAGTTGTTGTTTGGTTTCTCCTATGTATTTTCCATCAGGGTATTTAGTTCACGGATGAGATATATTACATTTCTGGAGGTGCAGGTGTAAGCTCCAGGAATGATAATGGTTCTGTTGTTGGGTGTAGTTATCGTGGGAGTGGTGGAGATGTGTTGGCAGGTTTTACAATTTTTGTCCCAGCATGGTGTAGATCTGTTCAATGTGCTTCGGACCATAGGAAGTTTGCTTCTGGTGATGAGGTTGGTAAGCTTTGGTGCTTGTTTAAAGGCTAGGATGGTTGGTTCTGGAAAGATCTCTTTAAGAATTGGATCTCTTTCTAGTATGCGTTGCAGTTGTTTGAGGATTTTCCATATAGATTCCAGGGAACGATGGTATGTCATAACTAATGGTGTGTGATTAGCAGGAATTTTCTTTTTGTACTGAAGCAATTCTTCACGTGCTATCTGGGTGGCTCTTTCAAAAGTACAGTCTGTCTCTCTGGAGGAGTGTCCTTGTTGGGTGAAAGCCCTTTTTAGATTTGTGAGGTGACGATTGCAGAGAGATAGACTGTACTTTTGAAAGAGCTGGTAACATCCATGGTGGCTAGGAGGGTACTGCTGGGAAGGTGGTATATGTTTTTAAGTTTTTGTAGAAAGTCTGTTGTGTCTTGGACAAAACTCAGTCTTTGAGTGATGAGGTTTTAGGATGGATTCGATGAAACCTGATATTTCCTTTGTTAGAGTTCAATGGTTGGATATTTTATGTTTGCCTGTATACATGTTTGTGAATTTCAGGGAGCATGTAAAAAGTCCCTGGATTGGGTAGTGAGTGATCAAGTTTTGTAGTTTTTCTTGTAGTTCAGATGGAAATGATGTGTTGGTGGTTTTGAGTTTTGGGGTGAAAAGGGGAGTTAGATCTTCCTCGAGTTCTTCATAGTAGGTGGTGTCAGAGAGCTCTCTGGCTTTTTTTATGTAGTCTTCATGGTTAAGGATAATGATAGCTCCTCCTTTATCTGCTAGTTTTATTACTATTTGGTGGTTGGATCTTAAAGATTCTATGGTCCTTCTCTCTAAGAGGGAGAGGTTGTTATGCTGGTGTTTGTTGTTGACTATTTTGTTGTTCATTCTTTCCCTGAAGCAGTCAATATAGAGGTCAAGGTTTGAATTTTGTCCCCTGTGAGGTGTCAAATCTGATTTTTATTTTGGATTTTTTGGTGTTAATCTTTTCCTTGGTGTTGTCACAGGATGAAGTGTTGTTGAAAGTGGATTTGTTTTGGTTGTGGAAATATTCTTTGAGATGAAGGTATCAGAAAAAATCTTCTAGTTCTTCACATTGTATCTTATAGGGTATTTTTCTGGACAGAAATTAAGCCCTTTAGGGAGGGCAGATTTTTCAGTTTTGATAAGTTTGTGCATGGAGAGAGAGCTCATATTTGGGGGTTGACTAGTTCCGTCAGTTTCATCAGGTATGAGGTTGGAATGTTGTATAGTATTGGTGTTGTTTCTCTATTGGTTGTTTAGTGGCTGGGAAAGTTGCTCCTGTAGTAGTTGGAGGAGGCTAAGGAAGCTGACAGGCATCTGTGGCTCTCACTTTGCAGGATAAAAGACTCTTGGGCCAGGACCAGCAGTCACCTGGCACAGAGTGCACTCACAAATCTTACCTGTATTTATTTGGCAGTTGTTGGGCCAAGCTGCCAAATATGTCACCAACCAAATCAATTCATTATTTTGGGTTTGGGAAGGGATTTGCCATCTAAATGTGAGTGATGATTCTGATCTCTCCGCCAACCCACATGCCTTCTCGCAGGACCCTGGCAGTATAGCTGCTTATTTAGGGATAGATTAACATGACACTAGAATTGAAGAATGAAAAATTGCCATAATTTGCAGTTAGTAGGGGGAGACTAAATGGTAGGGAAAACTAATTGGATAAATTGAAGCATAAGGTATATTTATTTATTCTATTTCATTCAGGGAAGTGGGTGACTTAAGCCTTGCATAGATTATTACCTTTGTTAGTAATGTCATCTTTCTCATGAAGGAAAAGGTGCATGGGCAGGTACCTCATTTCTGAGTGCAGTTAGTTTTCTACTGTGCTACAAAAACAAAAACTCTGCAGAGAAACTACTCTTGAGCAATGAAGGAGAATGTAATAGTACTTTAAGAAGGCTGCAGATGAAGGGGAAAGGAGCACAGTACCTGAATCAATTTAAATGTCCTATCAATCCCAGAGAAGCTGCTGGAAGATATTGGAGTGAATTCTTCTGTCTCATTTCATTGATCAGTGATTTTTAGCATCATTTTTAAATGCTGTTTAGTTTATAGGAAAAACAGAAAAGCAGTTCATTGCTTAGTATTTTATAGTAGATTTAATGTCATGTGCATATGTTCCTTTCACCATAGCCTAGCTTTCCTCTTAGGATAGCAAATAGAGGGATGCATCTGTGTTTTTATGGCTATGTCTTGTTTTTCCTACCTAAGAAATCCTTGAGCCTTTGCTAAAGCCTGTCATATGTTGTTTTATTCATACTGTCAGTCTCTTTCAGCAGCACTGAATCTATTTGTAGCTATGTAAAAAAGTTATTAAAAATTGTCCACCACATACTGCACTGTAGGGGTGGTGCAACTTGGATCCCATTGCCAACTTTCCCCCTATGGGGTGGGTATACTGTGCTGCAGGAGCAGGAGACATTTTTAAGTTCCTCTCCCCTTCCTTCCCCTCCATGCTCAACTGCACATTCCATCCCATCCCCTTCCATTCTCCCCTCTCCCACTTGCTGTTGCCTCTGTCCCTAGATAAGCTGGGGGTGAAGGGGAGCTCCAGAGGTCCTCCTGCCCTGCTACACATGGCAGCTAGAAGCTTGGCTTGGCTGGAAACAGCAGCAGTGGTGACAGCAGCAGGCAGGTTCCCTTCCCCCATGCCTACTCCCAGGCTGGCAGGGAATACTGGGAGGGGGATCAGACAAGGAAGTGGGACCAACCTGCTGCTGCTGCTGTCCCCAGGTGAGCCGAGCCTGGTTCTGCACGGAGCCTGACTGGGATGGCTCTAGAGCCCCCCATTGCCCCAAGGAGAGTTGGAGAGAGATGCAGCAATGAGGAGGGGACCTGTTGAGTCACAAAAAGGAAGGGAGGGGGAAATCTTGCTTGTTTCAGGGACTTTAAAAACAGTCTCTGGCTGCTTCTCTTGCAGTGTGGTCTACCGAAGTGGGGTGCGATCATGTCACTGTACCCCACTTGGATCTCTCCTGTGCACTGATCTTGCCTTTGCAGTGAGATGACAGAATCATGTCAACCCATGGTAACTTACCAATTTGCAATTTAACTAACAGAGAATCCACCTCTTACTATGGTTTTCTGATTATTATGTGTGAGTAACCTGATGAGATCAGTTATCAAAAAGAAAATTATCTAAATTTGCTTTCCTCAGTTCCACATTTTGATTGTCTGAGAACTTTCATTAGTGCACAACCTTGAGAAGCATGGCCATCAAATGCTCTCAGCTCTGCCATACAGAGTGACTGTTTGAGCATTTTTAATTGTTTTTGCATACAAGTACATAGATATACGGGGATAGGTACATTTAAAACTTGAAAAGTGGTTTCTAGTGAAGAAATATTGGATATAATTCTCTCTGACATGAAAGCAGTTTATAGCACTCTAGCATATACATGTAATTTACACACATTGACAGAGCCATGTAAAAGACTTTTTATATAAGGAAGAATCAGATTTTTTTTCTCTTTGCATGAATTAAATTAAGTCTTTCCATATTTTCTTTTAACCATGTATAACATGAAGGAAAAGAAAATTTGGAAACTATTTTATGGAATAAAATATTTATACCATTAAAGAAGATTTAATTTTCTTCTAAAGCAACAAAATGTTTTCTATGAAACTATTCTGAAAGCAGGTTTAATAATGTATGCTTACCGCCTAAGGCATATCCAGCAACTTTAATTGATTATCTGTCCAGTAATAGCCAAGGCACCAAGTATTATTGCTCAAATGTTGACTACACCAGCAGCTTATTTTAAGTTTTTCACATTATAAGAAAAAAGAATTGTTCCATAGCTTCAAGCAATCATACAAGGTTTTGATGTTCATAATTTTAGTGCAATACATCAAATAACAATTTGATGGAAAAGGGTGCTTTTCTAAATAACATTTATAGAGAAAAAATGTAATGCCTGCAAGGGAAATATGAACTTATGTCTATGTTTTAATATTCTGTGTACCGTGACAGATTCCAGATCCATACATGCAATTACAATATGTCTTTGTACTGTGTTCATATCTGAAGAGCATGAAGGTCATTCTCCATTCACTGTGATGCTGTTTCAGACACAAGCATGACTATAGTAGTATCAGATAATTGCTTGAGATAATGTATAATGGAGCTACCTACTAAAGGCACAGTTCAGCATTGTTTTCTTTGAATAGTTTGTTGGTCATTCAGGTTCTTTATTACTTCATGACTTATAGGTGTTTTTTTAAGGATCTCTGTTTCTAAAATCTGGTCTCATTTTGTATACAGTTGAAGACCTCTTCTGAAAAGAATAGACAGAATCCATTAAAAATAAAGTTCAGTACTTTTATACATGTTCAGATTTTCCTTTTTTCCTTACCTCCCAAATGTTTTACTGTGTGCCTGTTTACCCTTATTGGCTTCTGTTTCTAAACTAGGAATGGTTCAATTTAGTATTGATGCCATTCCAGCTGCTTTCGCTGGGCAAAATAAGAAACAAAGTAAGAACATTTTCCCCAGTAACAAACTAATATTTATGGGCAACATGACTGCAATCTGTTGCTTCAATACCTTTCTATGTTAAGAAAGAAAATGTTGAGAATTACAAGTTGGGTCAGACCAAAGACCTGGAAAGTAGCAGATGCTTTAGAGCAACTTGCAGTCTGTGGGCCTGTGGATACAGCCTGCAAAGTAATTTCATCTAGCCCACAAAGTTGGCATGTCAACTGTTTGACAGGCAGTTGCATTTGTATCAGAATGTCAGCAGCTATTTGGTGAGGAGAGGATTTTCCATGAGATAGGAAATACGAAAGAATGGTACCAAATCTGAAAAGCTAATTGTACATAAGTGTAAATAGAACTACTATTCTCCAACCATTTGGGTTGGTCTAATAAAAGATATCAAATTCACCCAAGGAACCTTGTCTGCCAATAGAACTAGTTTACATTTTAACTTTTTTTCCTTTGTTTTAAGAGCCACTGTCATTATCAAATATGTTGTTTTTTTAGTGCCATGGCTAATACCGTATTGTGATGGTGATGATTATAAATACAGTAGTTACATAATATAATATGTTATAACATATTTAATGATATAGTATAGTATGACATAGCCTCATTAATAGCAGGCTATGCCATTCAGTAATAACACTAAAAACAACAGCAACAATAATGTCAGGTAATAACAAACCAAAATACCTCCTTTCTTACTTAATTTCCTGTCTACTTGAATTTTGTCTCTGAGGGGTTTTGTGTGTGAAAAAGTTTTACCAGTTTAATTTAAGTTTCAATTGTATGCTGCTTTGCTTAAAATAACTTTGTAGATATGTTTTCTGTTTTAAATAACCTGATTAAACTGTATTACTAATTGGTCTAAGTTAAGCCAAAATAAGTCATTCTTAAACCAAATATAGAATGTCCATGTATCTTTTACACCAATGTGAAATTAAATCTCTTAAAACTTATTTAAAATAAACCAGTACAAGGGTTTGTCTACATTAGGACAAGCTCTACAGAGCTTATGTGCCTGGTTGAGGGCTTGCACATGAGCATTTCTGTCCTCAGTATTCAGACCACCTACTTTGCAGGTACCTAATTGCCTTGGAGAGACACTAGTCAGAGTACATCAGTGACCTAATGGTTAGAGCACTCACTTAGGAACTGGGGGCACCTGGGTTGTAGAGTCCACTTTCTGCTGTCAGGATTATTTTTGTTTTTTAATCATGTCTGTCTAATATAAAATTCATAAACAGACTTTGAGGGAGGGATCATCATCTAAGACTCCTCTCTCCCAGCTGAATGTCCTCTTCACTGAGCTACAATGTCCAGACCCCTCTTGTTTATTCTCTTTCCGGTTTCATGAATCTTGCACTCTAGACTGACCAATGGCCCAGATTCAACCAGAGGCCTATAGTGTAGCCTCGATTTAAGGATTAAGGCTCTATCCTCTTCCGTGGGAGATGTGGGTTTGAATTCTCTCAAACTGAGAGGTAGGCCTGTGCAAAGCAGCTAGTATTCGCTTCAGATTCAGCCGATTTGGGGGAGAGTGATTCGATTTGGTGGTTTGAATCACTGTCCCAAATTAATTTGGCTGAATCTGATTCAGAGATTCGGTTCCTGCCGAATCTCCAAATCATGCAGGCCCATCCCTTGCCCACTCTCCCAGCCCCCGCAATGGCTGCCCTGCCTGTCCCAGCTACCAGCACTTTGAAAAAAAACAAACCTTGACTCACCAGGTGCTGGTGGGGGGGGGCAATCTCCACTGCCCCACAGTGCGTGGGGGGCTCTGCATGAGCCCCCCCAACCACTCCCCTGCTCCCCGAGCCCCCTCCCTATGGCTGCCCTGCCTGCCCCAGCTCTGGCCCTTTAAAGGGGAAAAAAAACCCTAAAAACCCCAGATTCACTGGGTCCTGCTGGCGGGGGGCAATCCCCACTGCTCCCTACTCCCCCATGGCACATGGGGGGCCTCTGCACGAGCCCCCTGAAGCCCCAAGGCTGCTGTAGCAGCTGGTGAGTTCAGGGTTTTGTTTGTTTGTTTGTTTTTTTCTTAAAGGGCTGCAGCTAGGGTGGGCAAGGCAGCCCTGAGGGGGAGCTAGGACAGTAGGGAGGGGGAGGGGGGCTCGTGTGGGCCCCCCCCATGCAGCATGGGGTAGTGGGGGGCAGCAGGGATCTCCCCCGGCCAGCAGCACCCAGTGAGCTGGGGCTTTTTAAAAAATTACGGGAAGTTGGGGCGGGTGGGTGCCCCCCTCCTCCAGCTCTCCCTCCCCCGCCCCCTACTTACCAGCTCCAAGTCTGGCTCCAGCTCCCTGCTGCAGCGGGTAGGGAAGCTCTCCAAATCTTTTCTGAAGATTTGGAGAGCTTCTAATTGATTCAGACCTTTTTTATTGGTCCCCTGATTCAATTTGGATTTGGAGATTCGGCCACCAAATCAGGCCGTATCTCCTCCAAATCAAATCAGCACCCAAAGCTTCGCATAGCCCTGAGAGGCCTAGAATGCAAACCTCCCACTCCTTGGGCAAGTGCTCTTGCTATTAGGCTGCTGAGCAAAAGGTAGACAACATCCCTTTCTTGTCTTCCAGTGAACATGACTGTGGCTTCTACTTTTTATACTGAAATCGGTACTGTTAATGTTAGTCAAGTGCGCTTTTTGAGCACTTAATGGATTGGGCATTTAGATGGACTTTAGGCATCTCCCAGGTCCAAGCTGGATTGCAGTGGAATTTAGGTGGGAATTAGGCATTTAGCTGCCCTAACTGGGTTGCATCTGAACATGTTCAGAAGCCTCCTAGGCATCCAGGGATATTTGCAGTCCAAAATGGAAGCATCTAATGAATTTAAGAGGAGTCTTAAACTGTTTCGTAGCCACTTAAACACACTTGAACTGAATTGTAATGTAGGTGCCTAAATTCCACCTGAGTCACATTTTGGCATCTAGGTAACTGATTTGGATGGGGCAAAAATAGCTGATCACTAATAATGTTAATTTTCCTTTTATCAGTGCCAATCTGACATGGCACCGATATATCAGTGAACCTCTAAACTCCTTGGTTATTTAACTCCCATTATTTCTCTGTGATTGCTTTATTTGATCAGTAGTTAAATTAATATACACCCAAAAGGATTTAATGCTTGAAAAGCTTACAATGAAATTTGGTTATTTTCAGTGTTCTTTAAAAATATAAAAAAAACAAACCCAAATGCCCTATGTAATATATATTTGGTGTAGGGTTTTTTCAGTTTAAATTGAAATGTAGAAATTGCAATATTAATGTTTTAACTGTTTTACCAATGGCATTTTCTGCCTGGAACACTTGGGCGAGTGTCACTTTTAAAGATCAAAATATTTTGTTAGTCATATTTGTACCTTAGCTGTGTCAGCAGCAATCGGTTACTTAAAAAAATAAAATAAAAGGAATTCTGGGCTGCTGAGGAAAAAGTGGACAGTATCACTTCCCTAAGTCCTAAATATTGCTGGAGCCATCTGTTGTTCTCTGTGCTGTCATGCTAGAACATAAATATTCAGTTTCCTTGTTCCCAAAGAAACAGTCTGATTCAATGTTCTTACACAACATAGCAAATACAAGAGGTAAAAAAAGCTTTCAGTCCCTGTATAAATGACTTGTATTCTAAGGCCAATTTTTTTTCAAAAGTGACTAGTGACTTTGGGAAATTCTGCCACCTAAAATCACTGACCACTTTTGAAAATCTTCCCCTAACTTTTTCAAATTTGGGTCCATTCTTTCAGTGAGTCTAAATATTTGTTATGTTTGAAAAGCTGTCAGGTTTCATGTGAAAAGTTGCTGTAAGGTTCTAGAATTAGAGCAGTTCTGTTTTTGGCTGAATTCCCAGTGCAGACAGAAGAAGGGAAAAACACATGAAATATTGAATTGGTAAATGAAGAACACAAGATTCACAATGACATAAGGCTGCCAAAAGGGTAAACTGGAAGTTAATGGTTAGACAAGAAGTAAGAGGTAGTCCTGCTGCTAATTCATGTTGTGACCTTATAATAGTCATTTAACCTAGCTATGCTTCAGTAGGATTATCTGTAGAACAATCTAGTAATATCTGCAATGCCTCAGCAAGTATAATGAACACTATTTTTCAAAAAGTGATTTGAATTTCTAAAATGAAAGATGCAAATTATGTGTTATATATTAATATTTCTGGAGCTCTCTGTTGTTCCATATATTCTCTCAGATATTTACTTACATGTTTTAGATCAGAAGCTGATAGATATATGAATATCAGGATAAGAAGGGACCATCTTTGAACATTTCATTGAGCAGGGGTAGGCAAAATACAGCCCATGGGCCAGATCTGGCCCACCAAGGGATTTTATCTGGCCCATGCTGGGTCTCTTGGCCCACTCAGCCCAGGCATTGGGGGCAGCTTGGGCCATGGTGCATGCGGCTGGTCCTACTACCCTTGGGCACACAGTAGGTTGTGGGTGGCACAGGAGCCAGACTCAGCTTCCCAGTAGCCCCTACAGTGTCAGGTCCCTGCCCCGCTGCCACTGCCCGCTGCCACTGCCAGGGGCATTGGATGGAGCTGGCAGGTGGGCAGATGGAGTTTTGATGGAGACCAGCCTGGGCCCCCACAGGCAGGGTACACTTGGTCAGAGGGATAGGAAGGGGCAGTGGACAGATGGGGACTAGCATCCAGGAGCAGGGTGGGTGGGCCTGGAGCTGATCGTGGCTCTGCCCCAGGCGCTGGCCCCATGCTGTCTTCACCCCATGATCCTGGCCTCAGCCCTGCCTGCCCATTCAGCTCCCAGACACTGCTCCCTGTCTGCCTGAGGCCCAATTCCATCCACTCAACTAAGCATACCCTGCTCATAGGGGTCCAGGCTGGTCTCCATGGAGACCCCGCCCACTTTGGCACCCCCAGCAATGGATTCAGGGTGTACAGCCCAAGGCTAGATAGGACCAATGGTGTGCTGTCCTCCCCCCCTGCTGCTGTGCTGTGCAGGGTTCGCACCCCTCCACCCTTCCCCCACTCCCGCCCCTCAGCAGCTCATTGAAACTGCTTAAGTGGTCCTCCAGCCCAAATAATTGTCCACCCACTCATTGTCTCATCAGTTTGGTTGTAATTTGTTTTGTTTTGTTTTTATTATTGATGATAATTAGAGATGCACCAATATATTGGTCGCATATGGGATTGGCACTAGTAAAAGGAAAATTAATGCTATCAGCCTTTTTTGGTTGGTGTATCCAATAATGTCATCGATAAATGCTGTGTGCATGTGCACAGCAGCCATGCACATGGCCAGGAATGCAGCCTGGCAGTTTGGAGAGCAGCGTTCTACTGGTAAGTCTGTGGTGGGGGGAAGGGGTGTGAGGGAGGCAGATTGAGGCCCCCACAGTGAAGGAGGGAGTGGGGCGGGGTAGGCACTGCCCAGCCAGGGCAGTGAATGGGACCCCGGGGCTGGAAGCAGGATGGAACTGTGGGCGGTTTGTCCAGGGGGTGTGCGGGGGTGTGCGTGGACAGCTCCCTGCCACTGTGTGTAACCACAGGGGAGGCATGGAGGGCATGTCACCCTCTGGATTTGTGCCTGGGGAAAGGGCGGGCTGCAGGCTCGGGGCCATTCACTGCCCTGACTTGGTAGTGCCTGCCCCTGCCCCACTCCCTCCCTCACTGTGGGGGGCCTCAATCTGTCCCCCCATCCTTTTCCCCCCCCACAGGCTTACCAGCAGGAGACTGCTTTCCAAGGTGCTGGGCTGTATTCCTGTAAATTGGCTATCAGATCAGTATCAGCCAATATGGCTGGTTAATAATCAGCCATTGATATCAGTCAAGATAATCTTTATTGGTGCACCCCTAATAATAATTGTAAATATTTACAATTATTTACAATAAGATGTAGAGCCTTAAGGAACCAGCTAAAATCAGAGACCCATCCTGCTGTGCCAGAAAAGAGGAAGCTATGTAGTCAAGATGTGGAATAATGAGAGCTTGAGAAAAAAGTTTTGATTGTGGGGACAAAGGAAAGGTCTGATCTTTCACATGTTCTATAGGACAAAGTGGCAAGATTTACATGTGGAAATTTAAATGGCTTCCCAAGTGACATGGTAGAATGGTGAGAAAAAGAAAGGATGGGAGTAGAAGACATGGAGGGCCAGAGATCAATTTTGGTGATGCTGACTTTAAGGTGACTGAATATTCATAAAAAAAATGTTTGAACAACCAGTTGAGATACTAGATTGGATATAGTTCCACACTGTGAGTTCCAGCATATCTTGGCTAGAACTCTTAACAGCTACAAATGCAAAATAATTTCTCAGGAATATGTTTTTATTTCAAGATACTGGAAAAGTGAAAGGTTATAGCAAACAACTTGCTGTAAGTTGGTTTCTAAGGGTGCTGTTACAAGTTACTTTTAAACCATTCTGAATGTGTGGAATGTTTTGGCAGCATTAAAGTTAGAACAGTTTCAAAGCAGTCATAGGTTAAAGTTTAATGCCATTGTTGACCTGCACAACTGTGACCTCTGCCCCTAGAGGACCTGGTGAGCAGAGGCATGGCCAGGGGCCAGGACTCTATTTCTCCTCTGTGAGCAGAGCAGATGCTGCAAGAGCATGGAGCACAGTGAAGCATTCCTACCGTCAGATTCTCCTGGCTAGGAGAGAGCCACCCAGATATGGGGCTTAGGCTTAGCATTCTGAAGGGAAGGCCACATGCCTTGCCTCTGAACCACCGGCCCAGATTGTGTCTCCTGGGCTCCTTGGAGCCTGGGCTTCTGTGTGGTGCCATGTGGGCTGGGTTTGTACCTACTGTAACTGGGTGGGAGTGTTGTTTTGGGGCCACTACCACCCCATGGGAAGTAGAACTTGGGAGGTCAAAAGTTTGGCAGGGGTAACAGGGCTGGGAGATGTGCATCCTATGATGCTGGATGACTGGTTGCTTTATCTCCATGGATCAAACTAATGCTATCTTAGCTCGAGCTAGGTAGAACAGCTCAAAGAACCCTCACCTAAAGTGGCATAACTTTAAGAGACTTAGGCTGGGCTGCATCCACACAAGCAGGGGCATGCATTTGTAGCAGCACAAACAGTAGTGGCACAAATTTGTGCTGCTGCTTTGTGCTGCAGTGCATACCTCTGCCCATGCGCTTTGCAGGGGGACATATTATCCCACTGCTGTTGGGGGAGGACAGCTGGGACAACATGCCTCAGCCCGGCAGGCAGCCCCCACACTGAGACATCCTGTACCCCAGCCAGCTGAGGAGTGGCATGTGGAGACAGGGGAGCAGGCAGCCCTGGGTTGGCTGCTTCCCTGTCTCTGTGTGCCTTGGTGCAGGGGCTCCACTGCAGAGCCCGTGTGCTGAGATATACTGTGCCCCAGCCAGCCAGGAGCAGCTGGCTGGGGCACACCATGCCTTGAGACAGGGAAGCAGGCAGCCCTGGACCCCCTAGGTAGGATCCCCTCCTCCCCCCATGCTGAGCACACTGAAACGGGAGCAGCCACCCCGAGGTTAGGGTTGGACCCTGTCTTGAGGCTCTCTGCACCCCAGCCACCTGGTAAGTGGCTAGCTGGGGTGCAAAGTGCCTCAGCATGGAGGCTCTGCAGTGTGCAGAGCCGTGGGAGCTGCTCCCTCAACTCCATGTTTGTCCTGGCACGTGTCACTCTGGCGTACTTTGTGCCACATTTTTCTTCCAGGTTATTTTGCTACTGGGAAATCCTGGTAGCAAATTTTGCCCTGGTACTGCAAATTAACAGTATTGTGCATAGCTTAATGTGCAATGCATGTGGTTTGTGGCATGTGCCTACACGTCTGGACCTGGCTTTAGAGAGTATTTAGCACAGTTTAAAACCCTTTAATACATGGATACTCCTGTTTGATGTCCCTTTAGAATGATTTAAAGGTAACCTGTAACACCACCCTAAGGTCCTGATTCTGCATTCAGTCAAATTAAAGGCAAAACTCTCATTGACTTCAGAGGTACAGAAGTATTCCTTAATATAGGATCCGATTTCTTTTCTGGGATTCTCTCACATTTAACAGTGCTAAATGGGAAAAATGCTTTGTTGTTTTTTTTTAATTTCGAATATGTGATACATTAATGTTAGATGCCAACATATGGTAAGTCTCTAATGCAATTATGTGATATCAGAAGAAAAGAGCATAAAAAGATAATAGTGCTATCATTATTTTTAAAAAGCAATCACATGATTTCAGCAGCTTGAAGACAACAACTGAAGTGGCTTAGTGAGCTAGCCCTGAAAATGATTACATTTTGTAATTTACATTGTAGACCATTAGTTATATAACACATACTTCTTTGCTTCATTGTTTTACTATGCATGGTGTAGATTAGATGTGATGAACTACAGAACTTGGCAATGATTCTGTAACCTCACTTGCAGTTGAGTTAACTGTCAAGCAGTTACAGTTATTTTTTGTGTTTTCTATACCCACTGTAATCCATTCTAGTTAATTAAGGTGGCCACTTTGCAACTGAGTGTGACAATATGGCTAAATACAGACAGTCAAAAAGCCCAAGGCTGAATTGATTCAGTCTTTGAAGGTTAGTTTAAGATATGGAGATTAAACTGGGAAACAACTGAACAGGCATTTATTTTTGATTCAGGAAATGTAGCCACACACCTGCAATGGCTCAGGCCAGAAGCCAGGGGGCACTAGAACACAGGTATCTGGCATGTAGCTAGCATAGGCCATGTATTCACTTCCTCTTCCTGCTGCCCCCGAAGTCTCTGAGATTTGCAGTTCAGAATTTACAGCAGCAAGACTCTGCAGGGTTGCTCGTCACTTCCTGCTTCCAGGTGCTTCTGGGATTTGTAGTCCAGTCTCAGCCAGTAAGTTCAAGCAGGGGAAGGGGTGTTTAACCCTACTCCCTGGCCCCAGACCCCAGTCAGAGTTTGCCTGGGGAGGCCAGTCTCTGCTCCCCCCCACCAGCCCGCAACCCTTCTCTGCTGGAGCAGACAGCCAGCCCAGCCCAGGGCTGGAAAGCATGCTGGGATGCTTGGGGGACTGTGATTTAACTTGAACCAGGAAGAGGTCTGGGACAGAAGTAGGCATAAACCAGTTTGACCCAAATGAGTTAAGTTTGATACTACATTCAACCAAGTTTATTTTAAACCAGTTTTAGCCATTTTGAATCTGATTTATGTGCACTGAACTTCTGTTCTGTTACAGGTTTAAACCAGTTTCTGATGACTTAAACTGGTTTATGTGTAACTTCTGCCCCTAGCCTCAATAAAACCAGAAAGCAATCTGAGTTGGAAGTGTTTGTGCTACAACAGGAAACAATAGTGTAAGTCACCCTAGAGTATATAATACAGCAGTATGTGAGGTGGTAGCTGAATGTAATGTGCCTAAAAAAAAGAGGAAAAGCTACTGTCCTTCAGGTTTGATTTACTTTTACACTGAAATGAAGTCTTAATTTAGGTGCCCAACATACATAATGTTTTTTTATTTGTCTCTTGCTAGGTAAATAGGGTATACAAGAAAAGCCTTGGCTAACAATTTTCTAAACTGCATAACCATTTCCTTAAGTAACTTACAGTGGACTTGCCATTACATTGCAAGTAGTCTCTTTCTGTGTTACTTTTTCATCTGACACCTCACCTTGCAGCAGCAGCATGTCCAACAGGAAGGTGAGGAAGGGAGTCCTGACCCAGCTCCATGCAGCCAGATCCTTGAGCCTCCCTGCCTCTGTTGCAGAGCCCACTTTTTCTGAGCACCCTTGTCCTCTCGTCCCAGTCACCCACTCTTAGTTTGTGCTAGTGCATTACACTTTGCTAGTTGAGTTGTTACTGAAGGTGAAGATATGGGTGGGAAAGCTTCTAGGAAGAAAGTGTGAGAGAGGATGAATGATGTGACCAGGGCTAGGGACAGACATTATACATAAACCAGTTTAAGTGATCAGAAATTGGGTAAACCTGTAACAGAACAGACGTTCAGTGCACATAAACCAGTTTGAAAATGGCTAAAACCAGTTTGAGATAAACCTGGTTGAATGTAGTATCAGACTTAACTGATTTGGACCAAACCAGTTTATGCAATGTTTGTCCCAGAACTATTGCTGGTTTAAGTTAAACCAGACTCCCCCAGCATCCTGGCATGCTCTCTCAACTGGGCAGGGCTCTCTGCTCCACAGCCAAGTTGGCCCCTCCACTCAGCTCCCTGGCTGGAGCTCTGGCAAAGACTGCAAGCTGCTCCCTCCTCTCCATCGCTTCACCACTTCCTGCTAAGCAAAAATCCCCCCTTCCCCTCTGCCTTGCTGAGAGGTGTTTTTGTATTAGCTAGCAGACCACATGCTGGTTATGGTCTATGCTGTGGCAAATGAGACAAAGGCAAAATCAACAGGTAGCTGGTTTCATAGATTTCATAGACATTAGGGCTGGAAGGGACCTTGGAAGATCATCTAGTCCAGCCCCCAGCCCAAGGGGCAGGAAGTCAGCTGGGGTCATAGGATCCCAGCAAGATAAGCATCCAAATTTCTCTTGAAGGCTTTCAATGTGGGTGCTTGAACCACCTCCGATGGCAGGCTATTCCAGACCTTGGGGGCTGGGACAGTAAAGAAATTCTTCCTTATGTCCAGCCTGAAATGGTCTTGCTGGAGTTTTATAACCATTCGACCTTGTCATCCCTTGGGGCGCTCTGGTGAACAATTGTTCCCCCAGATCCTGGTGAGAACCCCTGATAAACTTATAGGTGGCCATCAGATCATCCCTAGACCTGCGCTTTTCCAGGCTAAAGAGCGTCATAGCTCTCAGCATCTCATCATAAGGTCTGTTTTCCTGACCTCTGATCATGCGCATGGCTTTTCTCTGGACTCTCTCAAGCTTCTCCACATCCTTTTTAAATTGTGTAGCCCAAAACTGGATGCAGTACTCCAGCTGCGGCCTCACTAAGGCCGAGTACAGGGGGAGAATGACGTCCTGGGATTTGCTTGAGAAGCATCTATGGATGCCAGCCAGTGTTTTGCTCGCTTTACTAGCCACTGCATCACACTGAAGGCTAATGTTCATCTTGTGGTCAATTATGACCCCAAAGTCCCTTTCATCCGTAGTTCTAGCCAGCGTAACACTGCCGAACCTGTAAGCATACGGGAGGTTTTTCCTCCCAAAGTGGAGAACCTTGCATTTTTTGGTGTTAAACACCATCAGGTTCTCATCCGCCCATTTCCTGAGCCTGTTGAAGTCAGCCTGGATCGCCCTCCTGTCCTCAGGTGTGGATGCTTTACCCCAGAGTTTGGTATCGTCAGTGAACTTGGCCAGTCCACTTCTGACTCCAGTGTCCACATCATTAATGAAGATGTTGAACAATACAGGTGCAAGGACAGAGCCTTGGGGGACCCCGCTGGTCACAGGGCACCATGACGATTGACTTCCCTCAACCACCACCCTCTGGGTCTGACCATGGAGCCAATTCCCCAGCCAGCGGATTGTGGTGGACCCAAGGCCACAGTTGGCCAGTTTTGCCAAGAGGTGATCATGGGATACCAGATTGAGGGCTTTTTTGAAGTCAAGATATATGACATCAATCTTCTCTCCCTTGTCCAGGTGATAGGTCACCTGGTCGTAGAAGGAAATGAGATTGGTCAAGTAAGTCCTACCCGCAACAAACACATGCTGGGTATCCCTCAGGATATTGCCATCAGCTAGTCTGTTAAGGATGGCCTCTTTGATAATCTTTTCCAAGCCCTTGCCCATGATAGAGGTCAGGTTGATGGGCCTATAGTTTGCCGGATCCACTTTCCTCCCTTTCTTGAAGATAGGCACCACATTGGCCTTCTTCCAATCTTTGGGCACTTCACCAGAGAACCAGGAGTTCTCAAAGATCTGTGCCAGGCACTGGGCTATGATGCTAGCCAGCTCCTTGAGTACCCTAGGGTGTAGATTGTCAGGGCCGGCTAACTTGAAGGTGTCCAGCCTCTCAAGGTGCTCCTTCACAAGGTCAGCATTGATGGAGGGCAGGGAATCTCCCTCACCTGGACCTCCCTGTCCCGTAATGGGCATGGGCGTCCTGTGGGACTGATGAAAGACCAATGCAAAGTATCCATTTAATAGGTTGGCTTTTTCCTGGGCGTTGGTTGTCAGTTGTCCCATCTGGTTTAGCAGGGGTCCAATGTTGCCCTTATCATTAAGGGGGTTAATTGGATTGCAGTGCAGTTCTCCTGTGTATTTGCCCATTGTGACAGGGAGCAGGGTACCCAAGTCATAGCCCACATTGTTGTCAGGGACAAGGAAGAGCTGTGAAGGTAGACTGTCCATCCATACTGCCTATAAAAGAACACAGCAGTTGAGACCTGGGAAGATAACCTGCTGAGTCTGGTTCCAAGCTCCTCCTTTCACGAGAACATGACGGGAAGGAAATTCTAGACTGTGCCACCTGGACAGTATCATGGAAACTAAAAGGCTGTTTTAGCTGGGCTGAGCACAGTGAAAAACTGTTTGCCAAAAAAAATCAGCCAGTTTTATAACCATGACATTTTCATCTATGCGTAGACATAAAATTTCTTGAAGGATAGACTCTTAACATTATTGTGTAATGTAGATTTGGTCCTCTTTTGTTAAGAGGAAATGCCCCCACTAAAAAGAGGCATCTACAATATCTTTGGTCTGCATTATGTCTTTTGCTCCAAATTCAGTACTGTTGTTTCTGCAATTACAGCTCCTGTTACAATAGCAAGCTGGTAGCTCCCATGTCACTTGCCTCTTCCAGCATTGTTGCCTCTCCCCCTTTCTCCTCCCTCCCTCCCTCCCTTTCTTGTCTTCTTTATTGAAATCTCTGTCTCTGATATACTGTTCTATGGATGTCTTTTCACAGCATCTGATGAAGTAAGCTCAGGCTCACAGAAGTTTATGCTATAAATCTCTTATTTACTTAAGTCTTCAAGGTGCAAATCTGCAGTGCCGTCTGCCTGGCTTCAGATTAACATGCTGCCATGCTCTCTCACCTCTCATGTAGACATGGCTTCAGACCACTGCTGGCTTTCTGAAGCATTGCCACCTAATGCACAGTATTTAAAATGTCAGTGGATACCAATGCTTATCCATAGCTGTGCTGCCACTATTACTACACTCACCAGAGATGCATTGGATACTTTGGGGAAGATTAGACCTTAAAACATGCACAGTACATGAATTTATTCACAAGTAAAACTCTTTTTTGATAATTGCATTTTTGCCATTGAAGATCTCATTGAAATATCTTTAAACCAACCTGGTTATAAATGTTCCCATTTATATTATGAATTACTCTTGCTTTTTGGCAGTGGATAGGCCAAACACTTTTTAATTTTATGTTTGGCTCATTGCTCTAATGTGACAAAAAGAAAAATATAACAAGTAGAAAACAATAAAGGAGTATACTAATACAGTGGAAAGAAGTTCATTTTTCTGCAAAAGTTTAGCAGATTGTATAATAGAGTTCTGTTCAGATCAAGCACTATTCATGTTATGAATAGTCTTTGCTCATTGGCATGAACACCAAATCAGAATTGTCATGGCTGTCAGCATCTGTTCTTTTATGCTCAGTATAATTATAATCTGAATGTTAGAGACAATGGGGTGTTTTAACTATATGGTGGAAAAATTAGCCACAGTTTTTCTGCAAGATTCTAATATTTCAAGGATGACACTTTGTTGAAGGAAGAAAATAAAACAAATGGGACCATTCTTTATTAATAACTTGCATTAGTATAATTCTATTTCTGCAATTTTACATGATATTTTAGGAAAAAATTCTTTGGTAAAATGAGTTACACTTTTTTATATGTATTACATCATTTCTTTATAATAGCTACATTAAACAGCTGTAAAACTTACAGTATGCACTAAAATGGTAATATATTCTAAGTACTGAATTTATAATTAATTATGCAGATTGTATTACATAGTTACATTTTAAAAAAACCAACAGCAACTAAACAGTAATAATTCACAATAAATATCTTTTAGTTGAATCCTAGCTAGATTGTTTTTATTTTAAATTTTAAGTTCTCCTAGTTGTGCTTTTATTCAGTGAAGTATTATGAAGGAATTGTTGAGAGGCAGATCCTGAACAGATTTGCATGGAGACAGAAAGCTCACATGCAGCAGAAACAGTGATCCTATTGTAACAAGCCATATATAGACCAGTTTACCTAAAGACAATACACAACCGTGCACACCAAACATGTCATCTCAGTGAATTACTATAGTAAAACAGGAAGGAAAAAGTAGCCACCTTGACTGAAAATAAGAAAAGTCTATATCCAACATAGATGCAGGTGACCTAAATCCTTTGTTGGAATGGAGCAGCCTCATCTGTGGGATGTACTTCTCTTCCATTATCCCAGGACAGAAGGTTACAAAGTTTTCAGCTGTGCAGGGATTTTTTCATGTAAAGCTGGGCACTCCTTCATTAGTTAGGATTCAGCCTATCGTTAGCTACAACCCTATAGTGGTTTTAAGATTTTTATCTGTGTTATGAATGCAATTATTAGGAAGCTGATAAATACACTTTTTAAAGGGCATCCATATAAACTGGTTCTGGTACACAAAGCCAGACTTATTGGCAGCAACCCAAGAATACAAGCCATCATCCAGAGAGTTTAAGGAAAAATGAACAAATATTTGAGGAATGTAGCAGGTGTATGAAACCAGTTTTAGAGGATATCAAAATACAAGTTCAGACATTAACTTTTAATTACTTCTTATTTGTGCATAGGGTTTTAAAGCTTTCCAACCACTGAAAAGTTTACACTGATATGTTCCATGTTTCAGGGTGTTGGTTGTAGCCATGTTGGGCTAAGGACATAGGCAGACAAGGTTCTTTGGGTAAATCTGATATCTTTTATTAGACCAACTAAATTTTAATTAAATTTTAAAATTTAGCTGGTTTAATAAAAGATATTGGATTTACCCAAAGAACCTTGTTTATACTGATATGTACATTCTACTCTGTTTATGAGGGAAACTAGTGAGAGAATTTGAGAGAGTATATTGTTTTGTTAGACCTAACAGCTCTCCTGTTTGGTTCTGCCACTAACCAACTATGTGACTGTAAAGTCACTTAAACTCTGGACCTCCCTGTTTTCTTGTTGTAAAAGGTAGATAAGAATACAGACCTACTGCACAGTATTCTCTCAGGAATAATTGCTTAATGCTTACACAGTATTTATATTTTCAAAGTCCTCTTTATTATTTATGAAAAATATTCAAGAGACACTTGGAAGTAGATTCTGTGGTTATGAATCTGGAAGGTTCATAAATGATTGGATACAGAGATCTTTGGGCTAAATAAATCATTCTTGTTTTCTGACTCAAGTACTTGTATATTTGTCTAAATATAGTTATCTACCCAGTAGGCTGGGATTATTATGAAACTAAAAGAAAATACATAGTGTAAAAGACGAGAAAGACTTAAAAACCATTTGCTTTGTACTATAAGTGAAACATATTCTTGTTAATATCTACATATTTTAGTTGCAACATAAGTTTGGTTAATAAAATAGTTTAAATTAGTTGATCTGTCTCCTCTAGTTGTATGCAGATAAGTCAAATGCCTTCTTCTTGCAACTGAGAATAAAATATTTTGTACTTAATGTTTTCCAGGAGTTTTAGCTACCATGTAGCATTAAGGTGAAAACCATTATTCTCCGCTTGGAATTTGTAACCCAGCTTTTAACCTGAATGATTTTGTTTCCTAGGAAAAAGCTTTATACTCAACTAACCTCTTTGGCTAGGGACAGAAATTACACAAACTGGTATAAGTGATCAGAAGCTGGTTCAAATCTGTAACACAACAGAAGTTCAATGTACATAAACCTCTTTCAAAATGGCCCAAACTGGTTTAAGATAAACCTGGATGGATGTAGTATCAAACTTAACTGATTTAGGTTAAATCTGTTTATTGAACTTCTGTCCCAGATCTGCTCCAGATTCAAGTTAATTCTTTCCCCCAGCATCCCAGGGTGCTTTGCACCTCCCCCACAAACCCTCCCCCCCTCATAGGGTAGCTTTGGCCCACCCTCCCTGTGAGGGGGCTTAGAGGTGTTGTGGGTTTCTGGAATCAAAAGTGAATATCTATTCACTTGCTTATTGCTTTAATCTATGTAGCTTAGGCTAACCTGAGAAGATTGAATCGATTCAGCCTCAGGCTTTTGACTACCTGTACTTAGCCTTTGATACGCTAAATATCATGGTGATGGGCATTGAGAAAAAAATCTGTCAGAGATGGTGCTAGGGCCAGTGTGCAACTCTGTTTACTGTGTATCTACAGTGTGGGTCATGGTGAACCCTTCAAACCCAAGCACCTTGAATTTACCTTAGGTTACAATGTGCTTGTTTTTGTTGCCACTTTAATGTATATTTGTCTATTATTATAATTATCATCCTAGATATTTTCCAGTTCCCTGCAGTGACTTACAGACATGCTTTCTGACTGTCAGTGATTATCCTATTTATGCTAAACTTCTCTACCTCCCATACATAGATACAACCCAGATGGAAGTAACTTTACCTTAAAATGTGGTAGGCAAATGATAGTTTGGCTTTGGGATTAAAGAGGACACAGATTTTACTGAGAATCTCTTTACTAGTAAGGTTTTCTTTTGAAGATTGATGTCCTCATTATCAGCTTGTCTAGATTCAGTATTGATGCCCCTACAAATGTGGAACATAATTAGCAGAATGATGGGCCTTCACCTAAGTAATAAATACAGACAGAGCATCATACCACCTGGAGTGTCTCTGAGCAGCCTTTTCATTACCTACAGTGGCACTTATGATTTACATATATGCTGTCTTGCATAGAGCAAAATTTAGAATCTCACAAAGGAGCCTAAAAAAAAAATTTACAGGTGCAATTTAACTAGATGCATTGGAAGTGATATGTCTGAAATTTGAAATATTGTATTACAGCTCTAAAAATAAATTATTCATTGGAGACAAAAACTTAACAATAGCTGCTGCTACAGAAAGATCCTGTCTAGAGGTCCACTCAGCTCAAAAGGACTCAATTTCCTACACACAAACTCTACAGAAATGGCTACAAATTAAAAAAAAAAAAAAGTGGAAGGATCATACCCCAGTATTCTGGCTTGCAGTCTCTCATGTTCACACAAATCAGCTCTGATTGTTTCTCCCCCAAATAATCTGATTCAATTCAGTCATGATTAATTGAAAGGGAGATGGCTACTCTGCACAGCATGTAGTTTGCACAGTCCAAAATACATTTGCACAGTCCAAAATGTATTTTCAACAGTCCAAAATACATTTCTGTCAGGCTATCACTCTTCCTTTACCTTTGACAATCAAATTATGGGCAGTTGGCAGGTGTTTAATTGAGTGTTGTAGAAAAGCCCTATTTTTAGTCATCCTCAATAACATGATCGTTGAGTGGTCTGTATTTATTTCTACTTGTAGAATCAAGGTGGCTACAAAGTTTCGGAAGCTCCTGGAAAGCAGTGTCTATGACAGCCCCTCCTCCTGCTTTATAGGGATGTGAGACCCTAATTGCCTCTAATTTTCTTCTGAACACAGAAGATGCAGCAAGCTCAGATTGTCCTCAATATTTTTCTTATTAGTTTTTCTTCTTTCCTCCCCCTTCCTTTTTTTTTTCATCATTTGGAATGAATTTTATTAAGTCCATTTTTTTGAAGATAAAAGAAGATGCCCTTCTAATGCATCTTCCCCATCTTGTTTGAAACTGCTGGACTACAGGCTGTACCCCACACAACTTTAATACTGGGGATACTCCTTAGGTCTGGTTGACTAAACTGATAATAAGTAAATCTAGTGTCAACTTTTATAAGTATTCTGAGTTCGCTGAGTCACCTGGCACACCTCTTCTTATCAGGGCAGTTCAGTTAGCTAACTGTGGCTATGTGTAAGTCTGGTATTGACTTGAGGAACTGGTTGTGATCGAGGTTCATATATTTGTCAGGGTAATTTGTAGGTTGCTAAAGACCTTACAGGTTTCCCTCTCTTTATGCAGGTTCCGTATGTGCAAATTCACTCTTATGCGATGACTCGTTATACCAAAAATTCATTATATGTGAGATAAATTCACTCTTATGTGATTGGTGTGGTGGAAGCCTGCATTCAGCTGCTTTGTACAATGCATTGTGGGAGTGATGTGCACAAAAATATAGTCTCCAGTATGGATCTGTGCTCTCGCTTGTTGTTTGTGACACGTGTTTCTGTGGCTGCCATCTCCATTAGGGGAACACTAGTCAATTGCCTATCAAGAATGATGGGGGAGGGAGGGACGGGTGCCGGCCTTGCCCCCTTGCTCCATCCCTGCCATCATGGCAGTGCTCTGCCACCCCCGAGAGCGTTGCAGATAGATAGGCTAAGCCCTTTATTATATAAGAGTTCACAACCACCCTGTGGTTGTGTGTACTGTCTGCTGTTGATGAGTACCAAAAGTGTCTTGTAAAAGTAGTAAAAATGGGCCTGGGGCTCAGTACAGTCAAGATCTTGGAACGTAAAGTGGGTTCCCTTTAAGCGAATTCAAGTTATGTGCTATTTTTCAGGAACGAATGTACAGCATAAAGCGACGGAAACCTGTATAGGCTGAAGAACTGGTGCCAAATTAGGGGTTCTTTGAGGATATTAGGGTACCACATCCAACTCAGCTCTACTGATTTTTCATTTTCATGGATTTAAAGATTTTTTTTACTATGTAGCCTCTGTAGGTCAAGCAAGTTCTGATTTCAGAGGTTCTGCCCAGTGCTATAGAAAGTTACTGCTAATTAGCTTCAGAGCTGCTTTGTCAACCTCAGATGCAAAGATAAAAAGAGATACCTGTATTCTCTTTTGATTTTCGTGATAGAATAGGCCTGTTGCTAGAGTTCTGCTAAGAAGAAAAAGTGATGTAAATCCAACCTGGATTTAGCATGGCATTTATAGGGGCAGTAAAAACATTTTGAAAGTCCCTTTATCTGATATTTTATATATACTGATTGCTCTATGTGTCTAACTTCTTGCAGGACAATGTTTTTTTTTAACATTATTGGGCTCTGGGCTAATAATTTCCAATCTCCTGAAGTAGCTGGTCTGCTGAGATGGACTGTTGGGCATGCAGGGTTAAACTCCTTGGTTGGGGGAAGTGCCTTAGCTCCCCTGATGGGAACCTTGCAAACTGTATGTGGGTTGCAAGGCTCCCATTTAAATAATGGTGCTAAGTCTCTGATCCTGAAACCTTTGCACCTGCTATGTATATGTGACATAGCAAGACATGTGATCTTTGGAATCAGGGATCAGATCTCATTGCACCTCTATTTTAATGTCTGCCAGTGACCTAGGTGGCACCTTAACATCTGCTCGTGCCTGGCATTAATTCCTGCCTTAATAAACCATAGTGATTCTTTAGGGCTTCCACATCTAAGGGCATCCTTAGTTTTACCTTGAGTCAGATGAAGCAGTTGGCTCAATATTTGGCTCCAGAACTAACTCCTAGACTGTCCTTAAAGTCTATCATTCTTGTTTTAAAATCCATCCTTGAGATTTGGAATGTTTTTCCCCCTCGTGATCTAATTCTAAGCATTTCTGGCAGAAATCCTCTACTTATTCCTGTAGGATGAATTGTATGGGTCAGAAAGGGAAGCAAGGGATTTTATGGGTCAGAAAGGGAAGCAAGGGATTCATTTAGATCCAGATCCTCTATGGGAAATGAATTTAGATGCATGACCTGTTATCCCATCCATAGTTCTCAGCACCTAACTGAAATATCCCAGCATAGTTCTGTTGAATGCTTGTGATTCATACCATTCCAGATATCGCACTTGTTGAAGGGACACTCTCCCCTCCCCTACTCAACAGGACCCTGTAGTATCTTATGAACCTGATTGTTTAGGTGTAGTTTCTTAAAATGAAATGCCCAGGGCTTGGAGCTTTAGCTATCTTAGCATCAAAGCCTCATGTGGGGCAGTGATTTCCACTGTTTCATCTCATCCAGATGTGTTTAAAACATGCCAGTTTCTCCTGAAAAGGGGAAGCATATTTCTTTCAGCTTCCTGTGGCAGAAACTCAAGCACCTTCACAAAACTGGTTGGCAGTCTATATCCAGCCTTGCTGGGCCAAATTGTACTCACTATTTCTAGAGCCATAAATGGATCTTGCCAAATTTGTGATGGGCATTTGCCAAGCAGTTACCCTGTCTCAAAAAAACGCTGGATTAGAGGAAACAGGAGTTGTCTGTTGAAGCAGAATATTTCTACACACACCATGTACTAGGGCTTGGAGGTGGCAGTTGCTGCTAATTAAAAAACCGGGCAACAGTGGAATATGACACCAAAGAATCAAGAGCCAAAATAACTTGATTTGTTTGATTAAAAATGTTATTTCTCAGTGAGCCTACAATTAAAAATTACAAATTAACATGCATTATTGACTTCTTATGACTTCCTGAATTAAAATAACTTTTCTCTGACATTTTAGAAAAGTTGTCTTAGGAAAACATATATTTGGAAATGCTTTTATTTTTAAACTCAAGAGTTCAGATCTATTTAGGAAGTTCTTTCTTTTAAAGGTCTTTCTAATTCCAAGACCAATCATGTCCTTCATTTCCCAAAAAAAGGAAAATCCGATGGCTATCTGTGAATATACGTTCCTACCTGAAAAGGTATTGGGAAAGGCTATAGGCAAGACAGAGTCCAGTTCCTCACCTGGCTTTTTCTTTCACCCAAGCACCTAAATTTCTGAGCCACTGGAAAGAGAAAACATTGTCGGAAGAGGAGGCCTTCTCTCTCACCTGTGCTTTTCCCTTAGGCCAGGTACGGACATTACACTTTTACTGTATAAGTGATCGGAAACTGGTCTATACCTGTAACAGAACAGAAGCTTGGCACACACAGACTGATTTAAAAATGGTGGAATCCAGTCTAAGATTTGCATCCCCCAAGAAAGGGCGAATGTGTTTTCTGTTTGCTACTGATCTAAACTATGCCACTTACAGAAAACCATGTAATTTAGAGCGATTCCACCTCAGGCTTTTTGAATGTCTGTACCTGGCCTTAGCCTACATCTGTACCCATGCTGCTGTTCTGATGGATTGGTTGAGAACTGTAAGTCAATCCAGTCTTGGAATCTGTATCCTCCCCTCCTTCATTTGGAAATCATTCCCACTAGGGGTATACGAAACGGGACGTATTTGATTCAGATTTGGATTTGGCCCAAATCAGGGACAGTAATTTGATTAATTGATTCGGATCACTGTCCCAATTTGATTCAGCTGAATCCGAATCTGAAGATTCAATGCTGATTCAGAGAATCAGCGATTTGGCCACAGACACAGCTTTAAATGTTTTTTCTATGTACCTCAAGGTACCAGGTGCAGCTCATGAATGCTGTGATGGTGGGGCAGATGGAGCATCCCACAGGAGCATAGGGGGGCCCCTCCACATGCTTGGCAGTGAACCCGGAAGTAGACTGGAAGTATGTAGAAAAAACATTTAAAACTGTGTCTATCATTGAATCTCTCTGAATCAATTTGGAGGGTTCCAATTTGATTTGGAGAGATTAAAGGGTCTCCTGATTCGATTCAGATTTGGAGATTTGGCCGCTGAATCAGGCCGAATCTCCACTGAATCGAATCCATGTTCCTTTTTTTCCCCATCCACTTTTCCCATCTATTTTCAGGGACCCATCTTAAAAGAGACTGTTAAATGAGGTATCATACATATCCTAGGAATTTTTTCACTATTTATCTGAGGCCAAAACTTGTTGACACGTTTCCCTGAGAAATGGGGTTGACACCAGAGAAGTAAGCCCTTTAGAGACCAAGGGAAGTGTATTTGACAATTACCCTGATCTTTGGTTTTCCTTTTACTTAGTTCATAAGCATAAAACACTTAAATTAAAAAAGAAGTTAAATGCAAAACAATATTTAATTAAATAAACGATATGAGTCATGTTATTCAAGGGATGATTCTCAGCCTTGTTTTATCTCTTTATTTCTTGTATTCTGTCTTAAAGAAAAACCTCCTCTTTACCAAAACAGCATGACTCAAAGTGTTATATGCCTGTCAGAAAAACAAATAAAGTTTGTGATTTTCAAAGCAGTGCTGCAGATTTAACCCAGCAATGTAACTGGGGCGGGGTGACCAGAACAACCAGCCCTGGCGCCAGCTGGGGTGGGGCAGGGTGAAAAAAATGGCTCCTACTGGCTGTCATGTGATCACAGTTGCAATCACACCAGCAACACGGGCATGACTGGAAGTCACCATTGCCCCTGTGCTCTAGGTGACCACATTGGTGTGCTGCTGATTTAACCACACATGTTCCATAACAATAACCGTGATTTTGCCAAACTGCTATTAAACTTTTTGGCAAGTCACTTTACCTGGACATTGTTTTATGTCTGTATATTGCCTGGTCTTTTCTTGTATGGAAATAGATGAATGGATTCATTCCCCAGTTCGGACTTCAACCTGCAGGGAGTGCATAACACGTTTTTTACTCTTCTTGCAAGGTAAATGTATCAGAAATATTTAACAGGGTGCATATCAGCAAAAGTAATTTAGAAGTTTCACATCTAATTCTCACCATACACATTTATCTTATCTTAAAAAAAAATCATCCATTTACATTTTTATAATGTTCATCTTCAAGTTAGCTTTGAGTGACTCCAGGAATTAGATTGTTACATTCAAATCATAACATTTGGATTTCTTTTTGTTGTAGTGGCAACATTTAAATAAGTGTGTGTGTGTGTGTGTGTGTGTGTGTGTGTGTGTGTGTTCAGGAATTGTCTTTTTAAGATGAGACACAGTTATGGAATTGTGTAAAATCTACAGCTTCTTAAATGGACAAAAGATTTATGAGGTGGTAAAATTACACATAACTGACTTCCCTTTGTAAATTGAAAGGGAAGCCACCATAGGAGTTTGGCAGTTACACATGTGCATAGAAATGTGTGTAGGAGGGAGACGTAGACCTTCAAATAATTCATTTTTCTTAGCCTATGTTTTTCTTTTAAATAAGCTTGTGCCTAGAGTTTGTGTAATGTTTAGTATCATTAAGACACTCTCCATGCGTTGACTTTTTTTCAGTTTCCACTTTGAAACCGAAGCCTTTCATTGTCCTATCTACCGTGTTATACTCTGGCTGCTTTATAACTTTAAATCATGTTTTGTTGGGGGATATATTTAAAGAATTATCTTCATATTTATGTTTCTCCTTTATGTCCTCCAATCTAATCTAAAGGGTGATGTCTTTTTGCAGCAATGAAAAGATGCATTAGTGATTTTCCAGGCTTTATTTATAAACATTCGTCACCGCTAAATTAAAGGGTCAACCTTGTTATTATCTAAATTTGCACAGGCATAATGGAAACTATCCCAACCACATCCTGTTGAAAATTACAAAAGCACAGTGTGAAATTTTCTTGATTGCCTAATTCATTTATGTATAATAATATTTAACTAGTCAAAATTTTGATTTTATAAATGCATTCTAATGTGAGAATGTTTGTTCCTTTATTTTCTGAAATCACTCATTTTTCATTTTTAGACAACCATCTGCTGAGCAATACTATTTTAGGTGAACAGTTATTTTAGCTTTCCATGTTATTTGAGATGAACAAATAATGGCCAATTTAGAATACATGAAAAACTTCAATAAGGTTGGTAATAAATCAACAGGGAATGATATCAAGTTACTGAAGAACTGGCTAAGGTAATTTCAGAGCCATTTGGCTATCCTCTTTGAGAGCTTTCGGAGATTAGGTGACGTCCTGGATGTTTGGAAGAGGGCAAATAGCATGCGCATTTTTAAGAAAGGGAAAAAGGAAGATCTGGGGTAATACAGACCAGTTGGTCAGTCTGACCTGATACCTGGAAAGATCATAGAGCAGCTTCTCAAGGAATCTATCATGAACAAAGTGATAAGGAACACCCAGCCTGGATTTACCAAGAACAAGTCATGGCTGACCAACCTGAGTTCCTTCTATGATAACATGACAGGCTTTGTGGTTGGGGGAGAGCAGTGAATGTGATATACCCTGACTTTAGCAAGGCTTTTGACACTGTCTCCTATGACAGTCTCAGTAACAAGCTAAGGAAATACAAATTAGATGAAAGTTTCCTAAAGTGGATAAATAACTGTTAGATCACTGTGCTGAGTAGTCCTCATGGGCTCAATGTCTAGTTGTGAAAAAGTATGAAGTGTGGTTCTCCAGGAGGTTGTCCTGGGTCTGATATTGTTTAATATAATGATTTGGACAATTGGCTTGAGTGCATGTTTAGCAAATTTGTGGATGGCATTAACGTGGCTAGGCTGCAGTATTGTAGAGAAGGGTCGGGGTTATAATAGACCAAGGGTGAGCAAAATATGGCCCGCAGTCTGGATCTGGCCCACGAGGCCATTCTATCTGGCCTGCAGGGCCCCTAAAAATTTTAGAAAATTAATATTTATCTGCCCTTGGTTCCTGTCAAAAATGACAGGAACCAGGGGCAGTAGGACCCTTATCAGCGATTTGGACAACAGGGTGAAAAGCAACCTGTTCAAATTTGCTGATGATACCAAAATTTGGGGTGAGATGGGCACGTTAGCAGGGAGGGAAAGACTGCAGCAAGACCTGGATAGGTTGCAGGGATAGGCTAACAAAAACAGAATGCATTTCAATACTGACAAGTGCAGGGTGCTGCACTTGGGCAGTAGTAACCAGCAGCACACTTATAAGATGGGAAACTCCCTTCTTAAGAGCACGGAGGCAGAAAGGGATCTTGGAGTCATCAATTGATTCCAAGATGAAAATGGGCCAACAATGCGAGGTCACGGTCAGCAGGGCTAACTGGACCCTATCAGGCATCCACAGGTACATCTCAAGTAGGTCCAAGGAGGTGATCCTCCCCCTCTACG
>NW_005842941.1:414809-424890 GCF_000455745.1 Alligator sinensis
ATGCTGCAGCCACTCGCAGCATGCCTGGGGCTGCCTGTCCCTGCTCAGGACAGCCCCACATGGGCTGCAAGCAGCTGCAGCACGGGGCGCTGGCCACAGGGTGGGCGAGGGGCTGCTTTTCCCCGCACTCAGCACCAGCTCCTTCCCTGCTGGGGAGCAGGGGGTCGGGGCTGCATGGTGCCCCCCTTCTGTACCACGAGGCTAGGGGGGTACTGGGAGTGATCAGGTGCGGGAGCCAGCGGGAGCACAGGGCCTGCACCGATGTCCCAGGGCCAGTGCTGGCAGGGCCCAGAGCAGGGTGGCAGGAGTACAGGGTCCCTGGGCCAGCTCCCTTCTCCCTGTTGGTGCATCCCAGCCTGGCTCCGCAGACCCCTGCCAACCTGTGCCCCGCTTTGGGCCCCACTGGTGCTGGACCTAGGACATTGGTCCCAAGACATTGGTCCCAAGATGATGACCAGGGGGTGGGGCACGTGTCAAGGGGCAGGGCACATGTCAAGGGAAGGGGCTACCCATGTAGCCCTCGACAGCCTGCCAAAACTGGGTAAGCAGCCCTCCACCCAAAATAATTGCTCACCCCTGTAGTAGACCATAAGCTGGATATGAGCTATCAGTGTGTTCTCAATGCAAAAATGGCCACTGTGTATACTGGGTTGTACTAATAGGAGAGTCGCTTGCAAATCAAGGGAGATGATACTTCTCTCTATTCAGCATTGGGAAGGCTCATGTTGGGGTATTGTGTCCATTTTTTAGCTCTACATTTCAAGGTTGCAGAGAGATTGGAAAAAGTCCAATGGAGAGCAACAAAAATGATTTAGGGGCCTGGGAGGCAAGATTTAGGAGGAAAGGCAAAGAGCTAGGGTTTTTTAGTCTGGTGAAGGAGAAGACTGGGTGGGGAAATTTGAAAGCAAGGATGGAGATGAGGTTTTATCTGTGTCTGGAAGGGATAGGACCAGGAGCAATGGTCTCAAGCTGCAGCAGAGGAAATGTAGGTTGGAGATTAAGAGGAACTTTCTGACTATGAGGGTGGTCAAGCATCGGAACAAGCTACTAGAGAAGTTGTGAAATTTCCATGCCTGGAAATTTTCAAAGAATCAGTTAGGCAGACATTTGGCTGGGATGGTTTAGTCAGGGATGATTCTTGAGCCTTAAGCAGAGAGTTTGACTAGATGACTGTGAAGTCCCCTCCACCTCTACTTTCCTATGATCCTAAAATGGAAATTAAAATATTTAAACCAACACGGGGTCCTTATTAAAATGATCAAATTATATTGAACATAGGAGTAGAACAGTGACGATTTAACACACAAATAAAAATGCCTTGGGTTCCTTTCATATAATCTAGATAGCATCTGGAGCCCAATATTTGCATCCATAACTTGTTGCTATTATTGCATACAGATAAATCCAAGCACTAAAGGTGGATATGGGAAGGATAAATTTTGCAATATTGCCTAAATACCACTTGCAAAAATGCTAAAATCATTTAGGAGCTTAAGTTCTGTTGAGTTTTAATATGATTTAGGTACTTTTGGAAATTTTATCTTCTTTATCTTAAACGACTTCTTGTTCCTAGTGGGATCGCCAGGCCACCTGTGCATCCCACTGGTTTTCAGAGGTGTGGCTGCAGGCCGACAATAATTGTTTTTTGGAGAGGCCCTGCAGGTCAGATAGAATGGCCTTGAGGGCCAGATCCAGCCTGCAGGTCATATTTTGCCTGCCCCTGGAGTAACACCATTGCTTGCAGCTCTGTATCTCAGTCCATCTCTTGTTACTTTTCTTTCCCTTACAAAAGATGTTTTCTAAACATACTGTATAAATGGTGCATTATAGTACATCTGGCCAATATCAGATGCCAGCAAATGTTTCAGGGCTAAAATTCCTGACAATTTAGGAAAAGGCAGTTTTTTCCAGATACTGTATTTCTGGATGTTGTCCAACATTTTGGACTCATGTTTGATTTCTTTGCTTGTTTAAATACAAAAATTTCATGTTTTTAATAAATGAGTATTATTAAACTAGTCAGTCATTTTACACCTAATTATAAATGTAATTATATCAGTATAAAGGCCCTAAGCAATTTAGTTATACTGGTACAAAATCCAGAATAGACCAGAGCTTTTACATTTTCTTAACAGGACACAGTGAGTGATCTTCTGGCCTCATCGTTGTTAATGGGAGTTTTGCCACTGACTTCAGTTTGACCAGAATTTAACTCAGTATGTGCAGCTTAAAGGATGCTGAAAAATTTGGGACATTTTTGGTATGCCATATGGCTGTGATTAAACCTTTGATGATACAAAAGTAATTCATTTAGCTTTTTGGCATAAGGCCCATGTCTTTTTACACTGTGATGTAGTGTCCAAAGTTAAAACTTATACTGATATAATAATATGGGAAAATGAACTAACATAACACCATTACGTTGTTGAGCCTGTTGATTTTCATTTTTCCTACCACATGATAGTAGTCTTCAGGTCTTTTTCAGTATCAGCAACTTTTATTATGACTGTTTGATGCTCCTTATAGCTGACCAAAATTCAAATTAAAATATTTTTTTATGGTAACATACCACACATTTCTATAAATATATAAAATATCAATCTTTTCTCTCCATTGATAGTTGTGGGTTTTTAGTTATTGTTGCTGAATTATCTGTTTGGGGAAAGAAAACTAAAATGTGTATAGTGTTACAAAGTGCTAGTTGCTTTGCAGTAATAAGTTTTGTGCTGAGATAATAGAGGCCTTAATTTTAGAACTGAATCTTCCACTGCACACTATCCTTTAACATATACAACAGCTTTAAATTTATTGCTGCTTTCTAATTTTACTACACATGATGTGCACTAGAACCCAATCTAGTAAAATGAGCAAAGATCATTGGGTTTATGATATGTAATCATCTCATAAAAACAAGACACATACCCAATATTTGTTTCACATTCCTTGCCAAGTGCAGGATATTTAATTTTAAAGAAGAAAAAGGTCAGTGAGCAGTCACTGATTTTTTTTTTTTCCCCATATAGTCCATTTCCAATTCTCAAAATTGTTATATAGCACCAGGATATAGATTGTGATTTACTAACTAGGCTTCTCGGAGCAGCAAAGAACAGAGCCCTTTCTCATATTGATCTTTATAAAAGAGCATCGCAGTACAAGAAATCAGATTCTGCTAGAAGATTTTCTAGAATCGAAAAGTTGGGGGAAATCCATCCATTTGTAGGGGAAAAAAAAGTTTTCTCAAGATGCCACAAAAAGCTAGATCGGGGATAATCCCACATCAGTTTTCTCATATTTTATGAACTGTTACTCTTAAATGGAGTGTAACATTTATTTAAATATATTTTATTAGTGTTAGAACTGACCAGTGGGGAAAACAATATATATTGTGTTCCTTGTATGCAGCTCAGCATGTAAAACTCATGTAGAAGCTGAGCCAATAATGGTGAGTTCCATTTAATTGAGGCATGCTTAATAAGAAAATCTGTTTAATTGGCATAGCTTCCAGAGAAACTGTTCAGACTGAGAGTGAATGGAAATGATCTTTGCTTAAATGGGACATTATGAGCTAAACATTTTCTTAAATGTGGATGTGTTTAGTGACAGCCAGTGTATTAAAAGATGATTAACTAGGTGTTAAATAGGTGACAAATGTTAAGATCCTCTCACTTAAACATATTGACAAATAAAGATTAAGGGCCAGAACTTAATTTGAGGAAAATTTGAGTAACTCCATGGATTTAACTGAGGATCTATGCTTAAAAGAACAGGAAATTAAAAGTGAAATGTGGTGTGGTATTTTATAACATTTCTATTTTTATTCATCTTAAAATAATTTCATTTTATACTTTCGTGCTTATTTCCTTAAAAATGATCTCTCATTTGTGAACGCTACTTAGTTGCTTCTGAGCAGTTTCTCTAAGTCCTTTAGGAGACTAAGTCATAACTAATGTAAGTAGAATGAGTGATTAGTTTTTATATTAATTTTTGCATTTGTTTAGATTGACTCATGCTGTTAAGTAACTGTCAGAAATGGGTGTATCCCCCCCGCCCTTAACTTTGAAAAATGTTCGCATTTATCACTTCCTTTTTTACTATGATTTTACTCATTAGGGCAGGGGTTTTCAACCTTTTTGGATCAGTGTACTCCTGGTGGCCAGATACGGAGCAGTGTACCCCTGGCGGCTGGACGCAGAGTGGTGGGGGGGGGTGGTGCACGGCTGAACACGGAGTGGTGGCAGCCACCATATGCGAGCTTCCCCTATCCCCTGCATCTAGCCAGGCAGGCAGCACCTGCGCAGCATTGTGGTATGGTGCGTGGCAGCACTCCATCCTTACCCACCCACACGTACCCCTTAGGGCCTTCTTAAGTACACCTGGAGGTACACATACCCCCAGTTGACAACCCCTGCTTTAGGGAGTTCCTGTCTCCTGTTATGGACCTTTCATGATCATCAAGAATGATATCATATATAATTTTGCTTTACTAGAACAAAGTTTGGGCTCATACACTAAAGGGTGTTTCTTTTTCTCTTAATAAATCTGAATAGTACCCACCAGTCAGATTAATTACTACCATATTTACTTGAATCCAGGACCAG
Organism: Alligator sinensis; assembly: GCF_000455745.1. NCBI lineage: Eukaryota > Metazoa > Chordata > Crocodylia > Alligatoridae > Alligator > Alligator sinensis. The sequence goes on from NW_005842941.1 coordinate 419,408, forward strand.
GTTTTTTCTCCTCATGCAACTGGCAGGAGGAACCTCATCTTGGTTTCAAGTATCAGCCTGGGGTAGGCTGTGGCTCAGCTCCAGATTTGACCCTGGGCTCAGGATTGAAGCTGGAGCTAAACCACTGCCTACCCTGGGCCAGGACAGTTCATTTGTTAGGGATGGGGGCATGCAGCTAGGGAGAATACAGGGGAGATTGTGGGGTTGTGGGTGGACCTGCAGCTCTACCCAACTTCCCTGCCCCCCCCATCCCTTATATCCCCCACCCACTGCTCCCCCTTGCAGCCTGCTCCCCTCCCACCTTACCTTCTGCTCCAGCTCCAGTCCTTACTGCTCAGACCTTGCCAGGAGCCTCTGCCACTTCTCTTTGACTGGGCTGGGCTGGGGCCAACCTAGGGCTGACATTGATGGTGACTGATCAGGAGTAGCAGAAATGCTACAGAAAATAAAGAGGGGTGGGCAGGAGTGGAAGGGGTAGGCATGGGAGGGTGGGGGGGAGGAAAAGGGATCTGGCCCCTTGCCCTGCTGCTGCTTTCCCTGCCATAGCAGGCTGGGGGAGGTACAAATGTAAGATGACCTTTCACTAATCAGATTCTATGCATGGAAAAGTATAACAAATTTATAATTTTCCATGCATGGAATCTAATTTGGGGGGAAGGGTCATCTTAAATTCAAAGGTGTCTTGGATTCAAGTAAATATGGTTTCTCCTCAATTTAAGAATGCCAGCGTAATCCTATATCCCCATATGCAATGATTCTTCAATCCTGAGTGTGTGCTCAACCCTCTCAGAGGAGACAGTTCAGGCCACCTTCTCAAATTGTCAGTGAATCTCACTTCTCTGATTGCAATTCCTAGGTCCTAGAGTATTGTCTTAATCTGCCATTTCTTCTGAAGCAGTCAGACTTCATTGCTGCAGGATAGGGCCGTTATTTATATAGTAATATTAATCCAGCTAACCTAAATATATAATAGAATGAGAATCCTGATAGTTGTGCTGGAATTTTGTTCAAGCTTAGCATTTCCAGATTGACTACATCCATCTTCCAGCACACATTTTATAGAATTAATTTTTTTGATATGCAAGATAGGTTGCCTTCTTAAATCAACTGTTTGCTTTTGGGTCTCTGGAAAATTATATGAAACTTTGCTACATGTTATGGATCAGATATTCAGTCTTTTAACTTCTACATTTTCCCACTGGCACCATTGTTTATAATATTACAACAATGGATCTGTTTGTCTCGTGTTCATAGGGTTATCAGAGGGGTGTTACTCTATAGACGTCTTTATCATGTCAAGATATAGTAATTTTGCATTCCTCTGAAATACTGGCTTCCTTTTTTCCAGCTTTCTACTTGGTTTTAGTCTAATGAAGCATGGAACTTCCTCTTGTGACTTCCAGGAATAAGAAAAGGGACTCTCTATATGTGAGTTGGCACTAAAGATTTCTTTAGGCAAGCAAACAAAGCTTGGTTTGTGTCTCACTAGACTAAGCAAATACAACTTGGCAGTTCAGTGGAAGTGGAGCTGACTGCTCAAACTGGACTACACACAGTAATGTACATGTTAATATTGCCCAGTAATGTTGCCCTGCTCTGTCACGCTGAGGAATGCTGTCTGGATCAGCGTAACTTGCTGGTGTGCAGCTACGGTAGTAATGTAATTAATACTCAGTGATAGTCTTCCTTTACAGTTGGGGACAGATTCATTACTTATTCACTGTGTGAAATATGAATAGGTTTTTTATGTTAATGTTTTCCCTCAGTAAAAGAACAAGACTTTTTTTGATTCATGAAAGAAAGGAAGAGTGGCCATTGCAACTTTGAGTAGCTTAGAAACAGCTGAATGTTTCTCCTTATGTATAACACTAACTTACAACGTCACTAATAAGTTCTACTCTGGTGGCCAGGTAAAAGTCTTGGTTGAATAGCTATTGATTCCATGGGGAGGCAACAGCATGCATGGGCCCTGGAAAATGGAAGGCTGAGTTCAATGGTGGGCTGAGCCAGTTTCCATGTAAAGCTGCCTTTCCAACTGGCATCTGTTTATATAGTTTACTGAGGATAAACGGTGAGATTGTGCCTGTGCACAAAGAGAGGAGGAGGAAAAGCTTGAGGAACATAAGACCCCCCTGGTACACACTGCAATGACTAGACTGCTTCCTTCAAGTGCTTCTGCTACCTCCAATTAGCTCAGAGGGAGTTAAAAGGAAGTCAATTTATTGCAGGGATTGTGCAATCTACCCATTTTCCCTGAATGCCCAGGACACACTCCTTTCCAGAGGCCTCCTCTTTACAGCTGGGTCAGTGTTTTTCCCTTAGAGGCATTTTCTAGCAATAATATAGAAAAAGCTGCAAACTTGGTGTCTAAAAAATGCACTTTTTCAGGTTGAGTGGAAGTAATATTATTCACTTGCACTTACTGATTTTTTTCAGAATTAATATAACATAAAAACAATATTGTTAAAGCTTTTGCATTAAATGCTTTTTATGCTGCACTGCTCCATTCATGTTATATAAATAGATATGCAATATGTGTTTTATAGACCAGTGATTCTCAACCAGCATGCTGAGAGATCCTTTCATAAGAGTGCTGTGGGTACCAGCACTCTTATGAAAGGATCTCTCAGCATGCTGGTTGAGAATCACTGATGAGTTGAGAATCACTGGGGTACCACACAATATTAGCACTATTAGGTGTGCAAGCACCTATGCATAAGTCACAAGATAAACCCAGGGATTTCAAATAGGAATCCACAGTGTCATAAAGATTTTGATCTGTTGTGATCTTTCTGAGGTCTTTGCAACAGAATAGGTCCATTTTTTTCAATAGTCAAGAAATGAGTGAAAGCTAAGAGCTGGCATTTTCTGAGAGGTGCCTTGAGTCTGAAAAGGTTAAGGACCACAGTGATAGATGCAATTTATTCTTTTTTCTTATTCTTTATTAATTCTTTTTTTCCAATCAGTAATGGAAAAGTGTTTGGCAACCTGAAAGTAATTTCTGGTGTTTATGGCAACGTGTTATTCCAAAGCTGATCTCACGGCACACGGTTAAAGAACTAATGGTAATATTAGTTTCTCAGGGATAAAACTCCACATTCTAATACCATGACTTCTAGTTTGTTCTCAGATGCTTATGTTTTATTCCTTTAACTTTTTGTAGAAACAGTTATAAAGTTCCTATGAAAATCAAAGACTGGCAGAATAGAAGCCTATAGAAACCAGCAGTGTTTAAATAAAAATGGCTTTACATCTGATCCAGCCACAGGGTCAGTTCTGAGTGGCTAAAAGCCTGCAAGTGCTCGGAGTTCTGCTCTGAAAGAGAGTTCTGTACATAGCTATTCTGCTGTTTCTCCCATAGCTTTCATGTAGGAGTTTGAGCAAAGCACCCTTCTTAGCCTTAGAGTGAGGACAGGGGAAAGCAGGCTTCATGTGTCTCTCCCACTGAATTACCAGAGTGTTGGCATTAAAACCACCTTTACATGAAGAGGGTGTGCTAGAATCACCCTCTCTTTCCTTCTCCCAAAACTGGAGGGAAAGAGCATCTTTTATTGCAGTCAAATTTAGACTAAAAATAAGTTGCAGCTTTTAACGTTGACAGCAATTGACCTTTGGAATAAAATACCTAGAGATATATTAGGAACACAATGGATTCTTTTTTCCTTGACATTTTAAATTCAAAATTAATTATCTTTCTAGAATATTAGCTGTAGTTCAGGCAGAAGCAAATGGCTCCATGCAGAAATTCTCTGACCCTATGTTATATGGATCACAGAAGACTATCATCATAGTCTATTTTCACTGCAACATCTGCACTTCAGTGAGTGTTTTTTCCCTCACATCCACCTGAAGAGTAGTGTTTTCTCTTTCCTGTGAGACAAGGAGGCAATGAAGAAGCATTACCCCACAAAAGAGGGACTGAAGAAAAACTGCCCTGTCTCCTGCTTCTTTCATTGGTTAAGCTAAAAAAAAAAAAAATGGAAATCACAACTCTTTAGAGACAAATCTGGAAGATGAGTGAATGCTGAGAGGAGATGTGATGCATAGGTTTTCCGTTAAACATGGGACAGTAGCTGGGGCAGAAGACATTTAGAAATAAGCAAATAAAAAATGAATGATAACATGAGATGAACAAGGGATTCCACTCCGCCTGCAGGAAGCCCCAGATGTGGTAGACACGTCTCCACCTTTCTGATAAAACATCCAATCTGCGCAGACATTAGTGCCAATTTGACTGAAGACTCCTCTAAGTTTTTTAAATGTTTGAGTAGCTGTTTTATTTCCTGAAAAGTGACCCAGGATTGCTGTTAAACTCACAGGTCAAATTTTTGTGTTCATTATAATTATGTAACCTGAAATCAATGGAGGAAATCTTTATTAGGTATACTAGAGGGCAATTCGGTTCATTACATTTATATTTAAGGGTTTATTTCACACTCATTCTTTTATAGGTTGTCTAACTAGAACTTCTTTTTACCAAGCAAATGGTTTTGGCTCCCATCCTGAATTCCATCTCTAACTGCAGTTAACTCTTTCCAAAACCCTTTAGATAACTACTTCCTTCAAAAAACAATAATCTATCAGGGACAGTTGTGTTGTTTGAACTTAACAAACTAAGCACCAACACCATTGTCGTGTTACTATCCTGAATGACAAAGCCTCTTCCTGTGGCATGAATGATGTGCTGCTTTCATAGGTGCTCCCCATAAGCCAGGGGTAGGCAACCCTGGCATGGGTGCCAGAGTGTGGCACTCAAAGGCACTTTGCTTGGCACGTGTACCTCTGGGTGGATGGCAGGGAAGGGGCCAAGGCTACATAGCCACAACTAGCATCAGGTTTGTTGTGGCTCCCCCACTATCTGTCCCTGGCACACTACCATCTTACAAGTTGAAGTTGCATATGCTTTTGGCACGTTGCCCAAAAATGTTGCTGACCCCTGCCATAAACAGCCACTTAGCACCCAAGAAAGTATTTAATTCAGCAAGAGGTATGCAGTGTACATGCTACTGCAGGTGTTACATTTCCATACCCTTAGTATGACTTCTCACAACTGTATAAGAAGAGGAGGCAGTGTCACATGACAAGTAGATGAAGTGTGTAATATTGCAGAGTGCTATAAATATATTTACAGCTGCTTATTATATACACTGTCTATAAATGTCCAGGGTACATTTTTCAGGTTGGGTAATTTGAAGAGGAATATTTGTTCTTTTGCATTAGCATCTAGGACTATATTAAATTTAGGATATTTATCGCAATCTGGTGCATTCCAAAGGTGAAGCATATTTTCTTTGTGGTATTTTTCTGAGCCATGGAAGCAGTTGCTTCCAGGAGTGTGATTTAGCTGCGCCCAAAGAGGGAGTGAACTTCTGGCCATGAGAAATCAGCTTCTACCTTCCTTGGAATCTATAAGCAAAATGTTAACAAGGATCTGTCTCCAATACTATTGTTGCAGAAGTTTCAAACTCTTACCAGGAAAGAGT
>NW_005842941.1:424921-437377 GCF_000455745.1 Alligator sinensis
TTTCATCAAGTCCATTAGTTTTACTCTGCCAACCTATTTTTTCTAGGAGCATAAATCCTGTAATGATACTGAAGAAAACTGTAAAATAAAGAGATTCCCTATCAGTACACAACTTGTATTACTTCTGTCTTTAGAAGATCGTTTAGGCTTAGTGCCCTGTTTAGGATGCTACTTATCAGATGTTGGTTGTTTGGAGATTTTCTTTCTGGTCTATTCAACCTACTGACGAGATTTAAGGAAGTGATTTTAGTCTGGAAAGCTTTAGCTTGTTAAAATCAGTAGTGAAAGCCTTTTTAATGTGATTATTTTGGCAGAACATTACTGTCTTCCCCCACTGGGTTACAAGTAAGGGAAAAATAATCCTCTGTTTGGTTGTCTTGCTGGTGTGGTGGTAATACAACACAAATCTGGGACTCTTGTTGACCAGTATGTTGGAAGTTCAGGGCATGTCTCATTCTCCAGAAAAGAGGCAACTGGCAGTACAATCCAAACATCCCTGGGGGAAGGAGGGAGGGTGAAATGCTTCTTTTGATTTTTCTTACCGAGTAAGCTAATGCACTTAAGTAGTAGCTGCTGAAAAAAGAGGACAATATACTGAAACAGAAGAGAGCAGAGTTATTGCAGATAGAAGTCAGAGCCTGCTATACTAGCCATAAGTGGACAGTGCACTGCTAACTCTATTAAGGTAGAAGTCTAATGTCTCAGCAACATAGCCAACTCCAAGAACTCAGAATTCATGAGTTTAGTACCCCATAAGATTAACTTTAAAAGTATGCTTTTGCTTGTTAAATATAACCATGGGTACTCTTTATTTGTCTTTCCTTTCATTGAGCTTTAGGGTACGTCTTCAAGCTTCCTTGCATAACCACGACGATGAGAAACTTTTGAAAAAGCAGAACTGAGATTCTCATATAATCATGTGTTTCCAAGAACTGAGGATTTAATTGCCCCCAAAACAGCAAAAGACATGCAACTGTTGGCTCTGACTGGTAGCGTTACTTGACATAGTGCTATATATGAAATTCATAATTTAAAAGGAAAAACATATTTGATGCTAATCCTACAGTTTCCTGTCAGTGTTTATGTGGAAAAGAGCTGTGAGTAAAGCGTAGCCCTCTAAATTGAAATGGTGGGTTTTATTTTTCCATCACTGTGTACACATCATCAGTCTTAAATCTCATTAAATGCTCAGTGTGCTAATTCCTGCTACAGACCTGTCCTCCCACCCTTCTACACTTCCCCTCTTACACACAGGAAATATGACGTGAAGAATCAAACAAAGCAAATAGAAACTTTTATTTACAAACCAAATATTAACTATAATTAAACAAACCACAGAACAGCATTTATAAGATAACGATGCATAATTACTACAACAGAGGAATTTCTTTTTACTAATGTAACAATGCATGATTCATTAAAAAACAATCTAAGCAATAATAATTTCTAACTAAAAGACCTTGGCTCTAAGATGGACTTTATGAGCTTGACTGAGAACTGTTGGATGGCAGAGCACGGATCTATACTGGCCTTCCCAGCTCCTGGGAAGGAGCAGGGCCAGGGCCCATAACCAGCAAAGGTAGAATCATTGCAAGGAGCTCAGCCATTATTTGCCAGTCCTCCCGGGTCTAGTAATGCCTCCTGGACTCGAAGCAATTCCTGTCACACTGGAGGGCCATGAATCTGCCTGTAGCCAGACAGATCTGTCTCACCATCTTGTGCAGCCAATGCTCGCAGCCCCTGAGGACATTCATGATCCTGTCTGTGCATGCATCAGTGGCAGCCTGCCTCAGTAGCCTGCGTGTCCTCAGCAGCAGTGGTGCAAGCAAAGTTGAAAATCAAGAAATGAGGGGAATAGAGTGAATTAAGGACGTGCAGCACTCTAAAAGACTCACTCAGCAAATCTTGCCAGTGGATAAGAAGCAGTCAGCCCAAAATGACTGAGAAGGGGTGCCTGGCTGCAAGGTGTAGCAGAACCTGAGTGGCTGCAAACAAGTGCCCACCCACTTTGGCCACAGATGTGCCTCCCTGCTGTGCATTACCCTGTATCTCCCTGCACTGCTCAATAACTCTTGACATCTTTAAAGCAGTGTCCTATGCCACCCCCCTCCCCACTACTTCACCTCACAGCCCTGCCTAATTGCAGCTGTCAGTTCAGGTGACTTAAAGGGTCCCCATGCCTTCACATACCGGATGTGGAGGTCGAGCCCTGCAGTCTATTTTCCTTGGAGCAAGCGGCAGGTGACATGAGTGGGACCTCGCTGCTATCTTCTCCACTGGAGCCCCGGACAGTCACAGCGGTGGTTAGTGATGTCTCAGCAGGCAGACACCCCAGAGGCCTCTGTCCCTGTGTGTTCATGGTGATCCACTACCTCCATTAGCAGCTGGAGGTATCCGTAATAGTCCACATCACACAGTGGGGTGCCCTGCTGCTGTGTTCTCGTGACATCCCTGTAGAAAGCAGCCTGCAGCATCTTTGCCTTGACACGGCACTGGACTGCCATTCTGTTGTGCCCCTGCTCACCCATTCTCCTGGCAGCATCAAAGTAGATGTGCCAGTTGGCCCACCTGCTGCAGATGAACTGGCACATGACCTCAGGTCCCTTAGTACCCACACCAGGCTGTTTCAGTGAAGGTCCAGTTGGACCTAGACCTACGCACCCCATTCTCCCCTAAATGCCAGACATCTCAGATAAGTAAGGGGTACCCCAAGGAGCTATGCACTCAATTTATAAGTCTTGAAGTGACAGGGCCAAAGGAAGTTCACCCCCCTCCCACCCTGTTGTTGCTGGGCAAAGTTTGGACATCAGACATGCTGGCACCAGGCAGGGTCAAGACAGGGACAGGTTGTCTGCAACATTGGCAACTTTATATCTTATGGGCATATTTGTTCTGTACATCTTTTAGCCCTGTGTATGCTATGGCACAGTAGCAGGCTACCTAGTGACCCATGTGTTAAGACACTGCTCCCAGTAAGACATGGTTTGAACTGCTGATTATTTCAGACCTAGCCAGTGAGGGAATGAATGTTGACAGAACCCACCCACTATTCATAAAGCAGGTACACTTTTCGCTCGTGCAGGCTCACAGCCCTCTGCTTGTTGGGTTTACATAAAACAGGTGATTGAATTACTGGTGTTAGGGGAACAATTACACTGCAGGCAGCTAAAAAGGGATGTTTTAGAGGGGGAGGGGGACAGGGGTTCCTCATGACTGTTGCTGGGCAAAGTCTGGGGATTTTTGCTGGGCACACAAGACTGTTTTAAGTTCTGGGCACACTCTGTGACTGTTGTAAGTTTTGGTGCCAGTCCATGGTGTTCACCAGCTCCTCCCAGCCTGCCAAGGGTCTCCTAAAACATTCATTACACAGAAATACCTACAAATTGTAGTGACACTTAGTGGACAAGGGTGCTCACTACGCAAAAATTGTAGCAACACCCAACAGACAAAGCATGTTACTAAAACATTCATTACACACAAATACCTTGCAAATTGTAGCAACACATGGATGCCCTACTGAATTTATATGTATATATGTATATAAAAGCACAACTCTCAGAAAGTTTTATTTTTCCTTCTCCAAATGAATGTGGATGTTTGTGAATATGTAATGTGATTAATTATCCAGGGCAGATGACATTCCTTTTCTTTATGGTGCCAAAATAGAAGTCAATTATCAGTCCAAAGCTTCATGAATTATCAGCCTTTAGACAAATCAAAAATAATCCAGGTTTGGTAGGCAATGACTTTGTGCTCTGCAGTCTCTTTCACCTGCATGCACAGAGGATTCTTAATATTACTGAAGAAAATAAACTCCTCTCAACAGAACAGCATTAGGGATTATGAACTGGTTTGTGATCAGGATCCAAGAGAAGTTAAGAGCCTTATTTTGCCTATCTGCTCCAGAGTATCTAGAAACGGTCTCTTCTCTAAAAGGTTTATTGTTTGTTTTGTTCCTACAAATTAGAGTCAAAGTTTGCTTAATACTGTTACATTAAATACCTTTCAGGGTTTTTTCCATTCAGCAAGAAGGACATTCATCATCTTCTACTCCGCTTAGTACAAAATACAGTGTTGTACTTTTCAAATTCTGGGCCAGATCTCCTGGTGCATTAGAGCAGTTCTCAGTGCTCTTTGGCAGAAGATGGTTTTCTGCCATTGCTCCTTTGCAGGACCTCTACCCCTGGGATCTTGGAGTCTGTCAGTTCTGGAGGCTTTTAAGTCTCAGACCTTTGGTGATCTTGACTGGTACACATCATGCATTGACAGCACCCTTGAGTGCCCAGGCCACACATCACGTTAAGCCCATGGTGGAATAGGACAGCCTTAGCTGATGCTGTAAGTAGGACATCTTTAAGCTGCCTTTGCATCACTGGAGCAGCACAAAGAGAATGTAGAAGGGATGGGGCTCATGTCTTTTTATTTGTATGGCCAGTTTCTGAAAACCTCCATTACCCAGTCAGTTTGTGCACTGGCATTTACAGGTGACCTTCACCATTTGCGGGGGATACGTTCCCGTGATCCCCGCAAATGGCGAAATCCACAAATAGTCCACTGCATTCATGAATGCAGTCTCCCAGCAGCTGGGGGGTGGGGGCACAGCTCTGGCGGTGACGGCAGGAGCCCAGCAGCAGCAAGTGCGGAGCTCCCAAGGAGCTCAGTAAGTGTTTAAAGTGTATTTAAAATGTGGGTTTGGCTTTCGTGAATATTTGAAACCGCGAATGCTGAACCCATGAATACTGTGGGTTTCCTGTATTTGGTCCTCCTGTGAGCTGGCTATTCTGTTATGCAGTGCTTCCATATAGGGAAAGTCTAGAGTATTTCACCATTGCCTGGTCAGTGGTTCAGATATAAAGGAATAGAGGTTTACAACTGCTACATCAGGTTTTTTGCTGTTTATGATGTGAAATATGACTGGCATATTTCTTCCATGACACATATATGGGACTATATGCAACTTCAGGTTTCCACCCCACCCTGAGGTTGGATGTATGGTGGTTGGGGTTTAATCAGTAAATGAGCTAAAATTAAAATGATGAAATCCAAAGACCAGTAGCAATTATGATTTCAGGGTATTTACTGTAATATTTTCCAGTTATCATTTTTAGCAATAGTTGTCATGTTTGGATTGCAGTACAAACTCATTTCTAATTACAGTGGTGAAGAAAGTGTATAGGAGAGAGTGGCCAGTCATAGATTCATAGATGTTTGGGTCAGAAGGGACTTCAGTAGATCACTGAGTTTGACCCCCTGCCCTGGGCAGGAAAGAGCGCTGGGGTCAGATGACCCCAGCCAGGTGCTTGTCCACCTTGATATACTATAACTGTTTTTCAGAGTGTTAACAAACAAACTCATAAACTGCTATAAGGTACAAGTACTTTGTATAGCAAGTTGAAAGTCGTATCATGGTAAGACCAGGTCTAACTAACAGTACTGTTGGTAATCCATTCAGGAGCTCTACTTTTCTCTGGCCCTTGCTCCCCCCTCCCCCCCCCCCCCCCCCCCCCAATGAATTTGTAGGTGGCCACAAGATCACCTCTCAGCCTTCTGTTGCGGAGGCTGAAGAGATCCAGGTCCCTCAATCTCTCCTCATAAGACTTTGCCTGCAGGCCCCTAACTGTACAAGAGGCCCTCCTCTGAACCCTCTTTAGGTTGTTCACATCCCTCTTGAAGTACGGCACCCAAAACTGGATGCAGTACTCCAACTGCAGCCTGACCAATGCTGCATAGAGGGAAAGTATCACCTCCCTGGACCTCATTTTTCAATGAGGTCATGATTTCAGCCTAAGTGTTTTGTTTCTGTTTAAAGTTGTGTGCTTGCAATGTTTATAATTCCTTTACAGGTAAAGGGTAGGTAGAATTGCTATAAGACGTCCAGTATTTCCTTGTTACCATAACAACCCACATAAGCAGACCATCTCTTAACCACTGAAAGTTTACTTTGTTCTCTTCTAAAACAGAGACTTCTGTTGCTGGTGTACCCACTAGCACCCACTCAGTTAGGAATTTGTTCCTTTTTCTTTACACTGTGTATGTTACTTGGGAAAATGCCCAGTGTATCTGCTTCAGCATACTATTAACTTTCTCAGCTTGAGGCTTGTTTCAGAGAGAGCTCCAACCAATACTCTAGATCAGAATGTCTTCATCTCTTTAATGAGCAGAGCTTAAACCTTACGACCTTCCCAGAGTTCAGGGTGTGTTGACTCAGACTAAAATGAGTTTAGGCATGAACAGACATTCATATCTGCTGGAGACCTGGCGAGCTACACAGGTGGCACTAGATGGCTACTCCCTTAGCCACTCCCACCCATGAGGAACCCATTACTTGGCAGCCTGCCTTCTCCCCTGCATAGGAAGGAGGCAAGCTGTCAATAGGCAGCCCCCCAGCTTTTAAATCACCACATGTGCAGCCCAAGTAGGCTGCACACGTGGACATTTCAAGCTGAAGGCACAGGGAAGCAGGGCTGGAGAGAGCCTTCTTGACTTCGGTGCCCAGATCATCTAACTGTGCCCAACGGGGAGGTGGGGGGGCCGGCATTTAAAGTTTGTGGGGGACAGGGAGGGCTTTCTCGACACAGTTCCAGGCCCCCGTGGGCTTTGAAATCACTGTCTCAGCTGGGTGATGGCATAGCTGCAGGGCTGGGAACTGGAGCAGGGAGAACTTTCCTAGCTCTGGTTCCCAGCTCTGCAGACTTGAAATTGCCTGCCCAGCTCGGCAGCATGGGCAGTTTCAAAGCTGGAGGGTCAGGAATGGGACTCGGGGAGTGCCTTCCCATGCCCTGGCTTCCCATCACCACCCATGCTGCCCAACTGGCAGTCCTCTTCTGGGGAGGTGAGCAGAGCAGCATATAAGCATTTTGTTCTTGAGAGAGAGACTCTCATGCAAGGGAGATCTCCCAGGTGAAAGGTCTTTCTCCTGGAGGGAGCATGTTTCCTTTGGAAGAAATTGAATGACCACTTGTTTCCTCCCAGTTTCTACCAGCAGAGTGGCTGTTCTGTACATGGCCTGTACATTTCAACTATATAGAAGTGCCAAATTTGATTTCAAAATCCAGCTCTTAATTATGAATAGTTGAAATACTTGACTCATTCCAGACACTTCCCCAGTACCCTGCACCTTTTAGTCTATCATGTGCATTTCTGATACCTGTCATTTGGGCATGTTTAGGCATCCTATGTAAAATGAAGATACCAAATATCCATTCAGGTGCTCTCACTTGTAGATCTTGCCCAAACCAGTAAAAATGTGAAATCCCCTGAAAACACCATAGGCACAGCTGGGAGTAATGTGATGCTAGACTGGGCCTGGAGACATCAAATAGCTTTTCTATATTAATGTTTTTTCTCCTGTTGAAGAAATTTCTCCACTTCTGGCTTTCTTTGTCAGCTTTTCTTCATGCACAGAGACAGTGATTTTGAATTGAAAACAACAATAATATAAAATCTCTAAATAAAGTTGTTATTTTAAAGTGCCAAACAATATTTTATATTCTCAACACTATGACAGGTGCAGTATCAGAATAGATATGAGTACCTCATTGTGTACATGGTGTATGTGGGAAGGATGCTAAGCCTATTGAACAGGCCTTCTTTAGCCCAAGAATCTTCACTGCTGGATGACACTAAAGATAAAAGAAAAAGTAAGCTGCTAATATCCCAAGTCAATTAGCAGTGTATTAGAGCTTGCAGATTGTTCGTGGGTGGTGTATGGTATTTTTAGAAGTGTGCTGTGTTAATATTTTTAGGGTATCTATCATTTATTGCTGTTGCTATTTTATAACAACATGTACGGGGGTTAAAAGAGGATTTTAAAAGTATCAGGAAAGTCAGCCAAAATAGTGGTCTGACAAAACGTACCCTGATTGTCTTTCTTGTGACATGATTTTGAAGTTTCTTTTGCTATCATCCAGACCAGCAGCCATTATAATCCTTTTCAGTGGGCTGTAAAACACACAATCCCCTTGGGAGATTATTTTCCAGGCCTTCCATTCTCCATTTTCTCTGTAGTGACATTGTTTGCCTGTCCTGACAATCTAAGAGCGAAATCTCAGCTAGTAGTCTGTTGTGTTTATTTTCATTAAACTAGATGTTGGTGATTAGTGGACCACTGGCCTAGCATATTGGGACAAAAACCTGGCTCCACTGAAGTCACTGGCAAAACTCCAATTAACTACAGTGAGTCAAGGATTTTATCCTTGCAGTTTTACCACCTAGAAAAGAAGATGAGATCCCTGTTCTTGGAATTCACAGTCTCAACAGACACAAAATGGAGCACCCATCATAGGCAACTGGTAGGGAGGGGCAGGGGGGCATCCCTGACAGGGCCGTCCCTGCTGGTGGTGGCGTCTGCAGATGCTTGCCAGCTCTGTCCCCGCCGCCGATGTCACTGCTGGCTTCTGCGGGTGCCCCCCCAGGCTCAGGAGACACGAGTCACCCATGACACCCATTTTAAGATTCTTAGTTACTTCATTACAAGATTCCCATACTTTTTATGTACAATAACTAAATAATTTATCATTACAGCATGAGTAGTAGTTCCATTTTATTTATGCATCAGTCTGGTATTGTGGTTGCTTACTGTCTCTTTGATCAGGAAACTGATCATAGCTTTTCCATTCTGGAAGGAAAACCTGAATTCTTACAGTGGCAGTAAATTTTTATAAACAGAAGAATTCTTTGAAAGAGGCCCCTGTGCCTTAGAAATATGTTTTAGTGTTGAAAGGTCTAGACTTCTTGAGGCAAAATAATGATTAAGGGACCTTATGTGCTGAAAGGCATCTAAGGTAACTGCCTGTATTTTGGTATCCCATTTCCTTTTAATGTAAAAAGAACAAATGTTTGTTAAGTGAATGCTATCTTTGTAATAAATCTCTGCACCATTAAAAAGTGTCTGGAACATTAATAAAAATAGCATTAGCGTTTAAGTTTAGCCCTCAGGCCTATCTCCATAAAAGCATGGCAATAGCTTGGGTAAAACCTAAAGTATGAAGATGGACTTCATCTATAACAAAAGTTGATACTTGGCCTGCTGTTAAGACCAGATATGTCCTGTTCTTTGAGAATTACATCTGATATTGTCATATATGATTATATGTGCCCCTGGACCGCTGAGCTTTCGAAGTGATATAGAAGTGTTCTTTTGGGTCACAAGGGTAGCCTTTCTCAGCATTAAGTGCTTGGAAGAGTCAGCATGTCATGCCAGTGCCCCCTTCTGTACTGCCCCTCGCTGAACACAGGATCTGGTTTAAAATCTTTATTCTGATACAAACACAGCCTCCTGATCCTTGATATCCCACCATAACCAGTAGACATCTCACAATAGCTACATTAGATAAAAACAACATAAGTATACTAACTACCAAGGCAGATTTGAGGTTATTTATCTAAAATAAGTGTGTCAAATCACTCCAGGTCCTAGGCTGGATCCAAACCATGGGGGCTTCTCATGGACCATATCTGTGGAGGTAGCAGCAGCTGCAGTGGGTCTGGGTCCAAGGCCAACAGTGCAGATTCACATTCAGGCAGCAGCGTGGATCAGGTGGCAGGCAGGGGCTAAGAGCGGGTGGTAGCATGGGTTAGGGAGCAGGCAGTCGTTGGGCAAGCAAGGGCTGCACCATCTCACTTGCCCTTATGCTACTGATAGCCATGGGGTATTGATGTCCCCCCACACTGGGTTAAGGAGCCTCCTGTCTGGGTGCTGGCTCACCTTGGGGGAGCCTACCCCTCAGGAGGTTTCCCCCAGCCTGGGTTCCTCAGCCCAGGCAGCCCTGGGAGCTGAGGGGAATTCCCCCCACCTCCCTCTTCTCAGCTGCTCGTTGCTTCAGCCACAGGAGCGAGGGAGATACATCCTGTCTGATACAACATCCAATCGGGTTTATCTTAAACCAATTATGGTCATTTTGAAGGCATTTTATGTGCACTGAACTTCTGTTCTGTTACAGGTTTAAACCAGCTTCTGATCGCTTAAGCCGGTTTATGTGTAACTTCTGTCCCTAGCCAGAAGTTTCACATAAACATCAATACTTTTGTCTGTTTGTTTGTTCTGTCCCTGTTCTGGATCACCAGCTTCTGTAGCCTGATAAAATGTTCTTGCAGGAGCTGCCTCTTACAAAAGGCAGTAAGTACTTGCCTGTGTGTCATCCTGGCATTGTCATTGTCGTGTTGTCCAAGGTTATTTTAGTATTCTACAGAGTTCTAATCAGTTTTATTACTGGAAAGCCCAGCTCTCCAGTTGTATATCAGCGTGTGCTTCTTAGAGCAGCTTTTCTCAACCTGTGGGTCGCGACCCAAAAGTGGGTCACAAGAATATATGAAAGGATTGCGAACAAACTTTAAAAATGGATCATCCTTTTAAAGGAGAAAAATGTGGAAAATGACAGGGTTCCCCTTGCAGGCTGGCATAGTTCCAGCCTCCAAGAGGTTGCTTGGGGCTGGGGGGAGTGTGAGGAGATTGATCAGGCAAAGGGTGCCACAGACATGTGTGCATGCCATGACCCAGCCACCACTGCTGCTCCCCTCAGGACACAGCTCTACCCCAGAGAGCAATTGGGGTGGCAGCCAACACAGGTGGCCTGAGAGGAGTGGTGATGGCAGCTGGGCCATGGCAGCAGGGTAGAGTCACGGCCCCGCACTTGAGTGGCTGGTGGCAAAAGGAAGTGAAGGCAGCACAGCCCTGCTTTACACATCTGTTAGTCATGCTGCTGGTGGTGCAGTTGGCGTGGGGGTCCCAGCAGCAGCAGCAGCAGCAGCAGCAACAAGTCTTGCTGTTTGGGGTGGGGGACAGTGGGTTGGGAGTGAGGGGCACCAGTAGGGCCAGGGTGCTGTTTTCTACTTAAACTATTTACTGGGTTGGGACTGGCCATCAATGTTTACAAATGAGTCCTGGTACAAAAAAGGTTGAGAACCACTGCCTTAGAGAATGCAGGGTCTTGGAGGGCTCTCTTGCTTAGGAAGGACTGTGAGCTGTGCTGACCCACCTGGTTCTCTTTACATTTAGATGTACCTGCTCCAGCCAAGCACATGTGATTCATCTCTAAGTGCCTTAATGTACTGTGCTGGTGTTGCTCTCTGTTTAAAGCACTCTCACAGATCATCTCACCATTTTTTAACCAGTCTTTATCAGTGATTGCCTATATAAAAAAATTGGGACTTTGCACCATTCTTTGACTGTGAACCCTATCAATAGTCATGAGAAGAATTCAGTAATCTACAAAGGCTTGTTAGGCTTCTGCATCCCTCCACAGAGGGATGTTTTGTGTCTGTACATCTGACACAAAACAAGAGTTAACTGTGTGACTTTCCACAAAGAGATCTTTCTGCTTCTTACACTTTCCCAGTGTCATGGGAGGTAGAAAAATAAATGCCCCATTCTTGTCTTCCTGTCTTCTGTGCTGTGGTGCTCTTAGATGGCTAGGAAAATTGATTTGAGTGTAAAAAGTATTGATGTTCTCATCAAAAGAGACTTAAAGTAGCCTATACAAGCCATTTTATTCATCCTCTCATTTCTCTCTCTCTTATTTTTTTTTCTTGTAATTTCAATTACAGGGACTCAGTACTTCACTGAGAGACTGCTAAATTGTGTGTTGTTAGAATCAGATCTAAAATTATTAGTCTCCGTAATCTGGTGGAAACTGGCCTGTGAAGAACATAAAAGCTTGATTTGGAACCTCTGGGATTATTTATTTTAATGCTTTCAAAAGCATGAAACATTGTGGCTTGTTTATACATTTCCTACCCCACCCCCACCCCAACATATGAAAAGACAAGAAAATCATCTTTTGTGATTCTGCCTAATAATAAAACTGACAGCCTATCTTGTAATGAATTTGTTTTTATGATATACACTTCATTTCTGCTGTCATGAATGTTCTTTGACATGGGTTTGCTAGGGATGATTTGATAATATGCAATAGCAGTTCTAGGTACAAACACATTCAAGAGGCAATTAGAAGAGTATTTGACATCTAATTTTCCTGGAGGGATTGCTCAACAATGCATAGACCATATTTAGATTTTAAAAAATCCTTAATATTTTCATCAGCCTCATCTCCAAGACAAAACAACAAACTCCTCACTCAGCAATATATTACCCAGTGTGTAACACTGGGCACAGACAGACATGCAGGCCCCTGCTCTAACTCATGGCACTTTACATAAAGAACCATGAGTTAGAGTACCCCCCAAACCCAACAGACAGTCACCTGTTGGGTTGGGGTGGGAGGGGAGGAATTGAGCATACCTGTAGGTAAGTAGCCAGCTGGGGAGTAGTCCCTCTCCCCAGCTGAGGAGCCCTCCCCCTTCCCCTACCTCCCAGCCAGAAGCAGCAAGCTGTTTTGCCTGGCCTAAGCTGGAGGGGGGCCACAAAGCGCGGGGGGGGGGCTCTGATCCATCCTGCCCTCCCCACCCCACCCCCACTCAAGCTGGGGCAAACATGTTTCCCACTTTCCCATCCTCCCT
>NW_005842941.1:437389-443810 GCF_000455745.1 Alligator sinensis
GCCTGCTGACATCCATGGGGGAAGAGCTGGGCTGCATCAACTCAGCCCTGACCATGCAAGAAATTAACCTTGGGGAACACAAGTTTCCTAAGGTGCTGTAAAGTAGAGCACCATCATCTGATACCTCATTTGAGGAGGGCTAATTTTTCATGCAATGGGCCACTTTAAAAATGCTCTGCGGCTGTGCGTGTGTGTCACAGCACAGCTGTAGGGTGCTTTCAGGGAGCCAATCACATGACAAATGTAACTTCTATTTGTGCCCACTAAGGATAAAGTGATTGCAGGATGTGAAAGCAAATGATTTACTTAGTGGCATTAAACATATGGTTTATAACTTAGAACTGTAACTTATTTAATTTGGGAGCTATCTTTGTTTGAGTCCCTTTGTACAGGAATTGTCTTTAAGAGCTGATAGATATTTATTCTTTTGTAATGGAGAAGGTAGATTTCTGTTACCAGGTGCGGTTCTATAACATTCCAGTAACCCCTTAATATAATACAGAAGTATTCATGTTCTGTGAGTAAGGGATTTGAGATTCTGGGGTTTTGCCCAGATAGCCTTTGAAGGGTGTTTCAGGCTCAGTTCTCATGAGAGACGTGAGAACATGTCTCAACATTAGACATGATTCAAAATAACAAAACAGAAGTACCTTGTTCTTTGCCCTAAAATGGGGCTTTGATAATATCTCCTCCTATCTTGCCTTTTCTCTCCCATGTGTTGTAATCACATCCTCATTCTGAGAAGGGCATGACCCCAGTTTACTGGCTGCAGCAGCTTGCTGTCAGTCAGGTATGCCTGTAACCTTAAAGCCAGATTCAAAGCCTGTTGAACTCTCTGGGAAATTTTCTGTTGATATCACTAGTCTTTGGATGAAATCTCTAAAGATGTGATGCTCCTTACATTTGGAAATTCTAAAAAAAACAATGATAATGAAGAAAATAGATGGTTAGGTGTTTTAACAAAATTAACTGGTTAATGAAGATTAACATGTAGGTCTTGAATCTAAATTCAAGCTTTGAAAAAATACAGCTTCCCTTGACTTTGGTTCTTTTTCTATTCAGAATTGAAGTGGGACCAAAATGGGGACATTCTTTATGATTGTCACTTTCCTGAATATTTGGTATTGTATGTCACAGCTGTCTTTGTTCTTGTTTCACTTGCTTCTTTGTATCAATGGTTTCCAAATCCTGTCAATGGCTTGTCATCAATGTTGCGTAAAACATTCCATTACAAGGCCCTATTTTCACTGACTTATAACTTCACCAAGCTGTAGCTGTTCTAGTGGAAATTTTCAGTGTTAGCTCTTCTGCCTCTGACTTTTCAACCCCCCTTTCCCCTCATCTTAAAATGAGCTGAGGGGGGTTGTTATTTATTTGTTTATTTGTTTTTATTTGTTTCCAACCCAAGCGGGGGCCCTGAACCTGTCCTTTTCAGCTTCTCACAGTCAAAGAAACTGAGTTACTCCTTTAGCTCCACAGTAGTGGCTGGTGCTTTGGGGGCTGATAGTCCCTTATTTGATCCACCAGACTACTTGGAGGATATATCTATATATGCAGCCAGGACTTAGTAAATGCGTGGCTTATACGGTGGATTTTAAACTTGGTGCCTGTGACAGAGCCCTGTTCTGCTACTAAAACTTGCTTGTGGGATTCAGTTAACTGATCTGAAAAAAAGTGCTCACTTTTTAATATTTAATGTTTTGCTCTTTATTTCTAATTAGTTCTTGCTGTCTTCCTATGTTAGCCTTTTTATCAAGAGCATTGCTTCATTTGTACCTAAATGATGTGCATGTAAAATGTATGTCTATGTTTCCTCTCACTGGAAGAATATATGCACTTCTGGAAATGTGGAGATTTTTATGTTCCTAGCAGATGTTTTTTTAAATATATCCTTTCTATATGACAGCATGTAGCATACATATAGAACTGTGGCTTTTCAAGATGGATGTTGAACACAGTTAATTGTATGTATGCCTAAATTTTCCAGGACATATGTTCTAACAAGTCTAAGCCCCTACTGTGGCCATATATATTTTTGGCTGAAGAAGGAATTTCATCACAGTTGCCTTTGTTTCCAGGGAAGATCATTTATTCTTACTTTTCTAATCTATATTCTTTGCCCTCATTCTTTTTGGAGAAAAGTCTTGCCTCAATCAATTTTTAATGTACTGCAGAGAACAGTTTTGCATCAGCTGCTGTACAGACAGGATGACATACTAAGTCATTTCCATTTCTAATTGTGATTCTATAAGATACCATTATTTGCTATAAAAACTAATTATTCAACTGTGTTCACTGGAGAAAGAGAGCCTATTTTGGAAAAAAAATCAATATATCAAGTTGTTTTTAAAAAGACAAGTTCACCACTATTTTGGGAATCAGCTGAATCATTCATTTGAAACTTATAAATAAAATCAGCCCTTAAGCCTTTGAAGAGTGTATTTCTCTCGAGGATGTTAAATTATGCCCCTCTCTCTCTCTCTCTCTCTCTCTCTCTATATATATATATATATATACACACACACACACACACACACACACACATATACATACTAGCCAATTGCCTGTCAAGAATGACTGGCGGGGAGGGGCTGGGGTGGAGTGTCACCACCTAACGCCCCATGCTGCCGCTATTCTGCCTCTTGCAGGAAGCGGGGTGGGGGAGCCGAGGCCAGCACTGTTTGCCCCCGGCTCCCCCAACCCTGTCTGGTCCTCAGTGCCACTTGCAGAGAGCGGGGGGGGGAGGGAGAAGGAGGAGGAGCTGAGGCCAGCGTTGCTGGCATTGGCTCCCTGACCCTCTGTCCGGTCCTCAGCATGTCTTCGGAATCATGGTAGTGCTCCCCCATGCTTGGAATAAGCTAAGTAAAATTACTGTTGGGAAGATTTCTCCCTAACTCCTAAAAATCCATCCCCGCCTGTTGCTGATCTTTGGCATCAATGCTGATGTGTTGCTTCCCTCCTACTTTCCTGAAACACAAAACCCATTTATTTACATGGAAGTATTGATAACAGTCCCCAGTTCCTGCCTCCTACTTGTTCCATTGCTTCCTTCATCTAGTAAGAAGCCATAATGGTATTGTCTGGTTAAAACAGATTGCTGACATTACACACTTTCAAAATCACTTCAAAGTATAGCATTTGGAAAGACATCAATAACATATGTTTGACAAGGCACAGCAGTGATAGTTTAACTGTTCCCCACAGAGCAGCCATAGTGGAGAGAAGCATCTTCCTTGGGACATAATGACATTCAAGACCTGCTCAAAGTTTCATACGTATGCAACTCCAAATCCTATTTGGTACAAATCCCTAACCTAACAGTTGAGGGTCAGAATCTATACATGCCTACTATAAATGCATCCATTCTTGCTCATTTCTTGTTCAAAGTAGGTCAATGGCATCCCGTTAGCAACTTACAGGTTACATAGATTCACTTTTCAAAACCATGTGCCTAGTAGAAGATAAAAGCTTTCAGCCCAAGGAATTGAGGTTAAAACATTATGACTTCAGCTGAATTCTCTAGCAAGAAGCAGAGCTACCTTTGGGGAAGACTTAACTGCTTCTTTCTTGTGTAATGTGTTTGATTGGTATAATCCCCTAGAGAGAGCCTTCAGGGGAGACCTTCTAATGCACATCTTCAAAGTCCTGCCTCTGTACATACAAAGTGAAGCTTCCATACCACCAGGAGGCTGCAGTTTCCAGATTAAAGGCACACAAGGTCTCCTTTTTGTTAAATTAAAAGAAACGGTCAAGAATTCTGCATATAGGAATAGTTAAGAATACATTCTGTATGTTCTTATTCCAGAAGTCAGTGGTGAGCATTTCAACAGGTGCATGAGCATTTATTTTTGTTTTTCATATGTAACAATGAGTCTAAAACTGAGTGATGAGACTATCTTTACACAAGTATAAGTTAGCCATCAAATCAGATCTCAACAATCGGCGTGCTTCTGCCTAGCTACTACTCTAACTCTATGTTAGAAAAAAAAGTTACTTTGCGTTCTGTTCAATTCTTGTGCCATTCAGGGATTAGTGAAAATCTTTAGAGATCTGCATATGGCTTTGGGACTTGGGTATCCAGGAGAATGTCTCTTCTGTTCTATCCTGTTATGATTAGCAGAGAGACTCCCAAAACAAAATTCTCCAGTTTTTGGTAGGGATTTGTCAGTTGAGGACCTATTCCTTGGGAATTTTCCTCCTCCTACAGTTTACTAGAGTGCAAGTCTGCTGTGGTTCTGACCACAGTTCCAGGTGGATTTATTTGATTTGGACCTTGCATTTTTTTACCAGGATTTTATTTAAGTAAGTACCTGAAACAGACTACTTCAAATTTGATGGCTCTCTTAGATCTACGTTTTTCCTCATTATGAGAAAATTCAGCTCTGTGGTGACACCAAAGATGAATTTGGTCCACTGTGGTTATATATTCATTATAAAAGTCATGTTTTAGATGGTACACTTGACCTCCATATGCAGTAACTTCATTAGCTGAAACCTTTTTTGAGCAAGCAAGTAGAAATTGCTATGCTTGAGTTGGCCAGATGTCATTCTTCCTCCTTAATACAACTGATGTTTTAAATGAGACTTCATGGGAAAGTCCCTGTTTTCAGAATCTACGTGAAATTCTGTATAGTATCTCCTTTCTGGAAATATCCTATTAATTTAATAGGCAGAGCACCCAGAAGGTTCTAAGAAAATTAAACAAACTTCCATAGAACTTACTCTAAAAGCCTGCAGGATTCAATGGCAAATTACCTTTGCTCTATAACTATTCTTTATAGAAAGAAAAGCCCCCAAACTTTTTTTATATTGCAAAATGAGCCAGTGGCAACACAAGCTACTCCACAAAAGGGAAAGATTTATAAGTTAAATTTTTTGTAGAATGAACTCATATAGAATTCTTCCAAAAGAGATGTGATTTTATTTTTTTTAAACTAATTCATACATTTGGCCAGCTGATGCAAGACATTGGTCTCAATCTAGGTCTTAAGAGATGGGTGTCAAGATCACACTGCTGTTGCAGTAATGGATCATCCTTGCAACAATGTGTGAAAACATGTTGCTTTTCATTGTCTTTTTGCATTCATAACATTTTTATGGCAGCTCAAAGTGAAATCAAATAGATGTCTAGACCCTTTGTCCCAAAAAAGGGTTGTAATAATTTATAGCAAATGTCTATTTGTTTTATAGGGGGGAGAGCATGGGTCAGCCTGGACACTCTCCAGCTGCATTGGACAGATGCTTTCCTGCTTCCAGGGATACACCACCCCCCAACCCCCTCTGGATCTCTGGGCCACATTTCTGGAAGTGGGGAAAAGTCAAGGTTCCCCACTTCCAGAGATATAGTCCGGGCAATCTGAAGCAGAGAACTTTGACTTTCCCCACTTGTAGAGAGATGCCCTGAAGATTGTGGGGCCATGTCTCTGGAATCAGGGCACATGTTGCCTGTTGTCCCACAGGATCAATGAGCAGGATATTTCTTTTGCCCAATCAAGTGGATCAGCTGTGCTGGGACACATCCTGGCAGAGATGATCCATTTCATTTGACACTGTCTGTTTCTAGCCAATGTGTAGATGAGAAATCAAGAAATGAAACACGAGGGAAGTGGAATGGGCCTAGATATGACCCTTTTGTGGAGTAGCTTGTGTTGCCACCACTTCTCCTGTTCTTTTTCTGTGAAAAAAGTACTTAAATATACAGGTCAGTTTGTCTTTTTTCATGGCTTCAAACTTTAGATGCAATTGCTATAATTGTTTGAATACCAGACCACTTATAATAAAGAAAATGTTTATGCTAAGCAAGAATCATGATAGAAAATAAAGACAAATCAGTATTATTCAGAGAAAGAGGTGTGATGGTTTTGTCCAGAATGTGCTAGTGAAGCATGAATTATTACGAATCACTTGACTCCAAAGAAAATAGATTAAGGTCAGAAAGGACTGCTTTGATAGTGTAATTTGATACAGGCCATATAAATTCCATATGGAGATAATTATTTTTTTTCTATGCAAGTAAATATGAATATGTCCAGTAAGCTGTAGGCAAAGTAGTAAGTCATTCTTATCAGTTTAAATACTGCAAGTAATGAGAAATAACCAAATTGACAATTAGGAAAGTCTCTTTTTCTTTCATTATTATATTGAGCAAACATAGTTTAGTTTTGTAATCTGAATTCATATCAAGAAGAATCAGCTGTAGAAACATAGTAAAATAGAGAAATATCCTTCTGTATTCTCAGGCACAGTTATGTGCCCAGATTAATTTCATTTTCCTTTATTTGGTTGTCTATTGTCAGACCTTCAGAATTTTCCAACATATACATTTTCCAGAGAGGGATAAAATCACAATGTAGGCAATTCACACTTATTATTTGTTTTGGTTTGGAAATATGGGCAAAGGATGCTTTCTTGAAGTCTGCTG
>NW_005842941.1:443820-447985 GCF_000455745.1 Alligator sinensis
ACCATAAAAATACTGAGAATTGGGTCAGAAATGTAAAAATCGGTGGGGGAGAGGGCGGGGTGTGAAACTTTCAGGAGTTCTCCTGTAAGAGCTTGTCAGAAGCATCTTAAAGTTTTCTTGTGGTATTTTGGTACTTCTTGGAAGTTGAAAAAGAAAAGAAAACTAATTATTAAATTCCTAGGAATATTTGATTTAAAAAATAGTTGAATGCTCAAGGGTTGTTTGTCCCTTATTTTACCCAAATGATTAATCCACTTATGCTTCACATTTCATGGCTATTCCACTTGCTTACTTTTTTGTTTGTTTCATCATCCACCAACATTCACTTTTCTGACTATAGAGCATTTACTTATCTCCTCTAGTCTTTGTCTAGCAGTATTTCCTGTTTATTTTTGTCTTCCTCCTATTTCTCTACATACCTCCTGTTATTTTTATTTCCTATAGAATTCTCTCAAATTCATATTCTTTTGCTAACCAGTTTTACCATGTTCCCTCTAAAATAATAGTGTAATCAGAAGCCTTTGAACATTGCAGGAAAAATGTCTTCAAATGTACCAGGAAATAACAAACTGCATTATTTGAGGTACTGCAGTGATTTCTCTATTTAAGTACAGAGAAATCCTTTGGTAGTTATTGACAAGTGTTGACAACTTTTTTAATGGGTGACCACATACTTTAGTAGTGAGATAGAAAATCTGTTTACATATCTAAATATCGCTTTTGTTTGCTGAAGGAAAATATAACTTCTTATAACTTCTAATTCTAACTTGGGTAATTGGTACTGCATCACTCCTGTACTGCTCTAAGCTAAAGAGCAAAACCGATGGATTAATGAAAATGGTGGATAGGTGCGCTCAGTGTTATGCAAGAGATGCTTTGGATCTATCAAATTAAAGGGATATAATTAAAAATCAATCTCATTAAAAACATCCAACAGTCTTTATACTGAGCAACCTTTCTACCCTCTAGTAAAGGACCTATAAAATTGCCAAGATCCCAGGTGAACTGCAAACTATATTGCCCAGGTCAACTGCAAATACGTATTTAGTCCTGCTTAAATATGCAAAACTGTAGGTACTGGTAGAATTAACAAACCAGGGACCGATTCTGCAGTGAGTGCCACTCAACTGAATTCCTGGACTTCAGTTGATCCATTTTTGGGCCAGATGAGGACAACCAACCAACTGGTACTGTGGTTTGCTAGGGACTCTGTTCAACCAATTTGTTCTCTGAGCTCTTCTAGATGTAGGTGCTCCTTTGGAGAAGCACAGCATGGTAGGTAGGGGCTGTGTGAAAGTGTGATAGAAAAAGGGGTGTGAAAAGAGACAACCACTTGCTTGTGGACCTGTTTATTGTAGTTGTCCTATTCTATATTCTCCAGCCTCCCCTTTGGGTGTATCACCTGGTGCATTTTCTTATTAATATATGTTTTCATACTATGGAAGTTTTCTCACTCTCAGAGGTTGACTGGAGCTTTTGTGCTACCTATTACTGAAAAACACCTTATCTTTTACTAACTGATTGGTGACACTCTGTCAGTAGGGTGGAAGAGCAGAAGTGTAACAAATAAATAGAATGATACTTTCTTTTAGAATGCATTTTTACTGGGATAGTTTTATTGCCTCCAAAATATTAAATACTTACCGAACTCCATGGAAAAAAGAGCACTTGCCTGGAAGAACATACAGTCTATGTAATTAAAGTACATTAATAGCATAGGAATGCTATATTTAACCCATACTTCTTTTTTAATAGAGAGAGTAAGACAACATGAAGCTTGAGATAGTTAATTGGGATGCAACAGATAATGCCATGTACTAAAAAGTAAGGAGGAAGGTCAGGAAAAGAGTGATAAGTAAGTACTTCCATTAATATGCAGTATTTTAACAATGACATTGCTTTCCCCCAGTCACCTCCACATATATATTTTTTCTGTGTCTGTCACATCAGGGGGGGTAGTGAATTGCCTAAAGAGCAGTTTATGAAAAGTAGTTTCTAAAAAGTTTTTTAAAATACCATTGTTTAATAGGGCAAGCCATCTTCAATTATCAGGGAAAAAATCCATGGATTAGGCTGGATTAAGACTGGTATGTAGAACATACACAGTG
The DNA here is from genome assembly GCF_000455745.1 of Alligator sinensis. Lineage (NCBI taxonomy): Eukaryota > Metazoa > Chordata > Crocodylia > Alligatoridae > Alligator > Alligator sinensis. The sequence continues at coordinate 445,929 of NW_005842941.1, forward strand.
AACATCTTTTAAATAACCTTTGACACAGGCAATGTTAATGAATTCCATATATCATTACAATGAAAAATCACTTGTTTTACAAGGCAGTAAAAATTCTGAAAGACTTTTTACATCTTATCTCATTTTGTTTTTGTAACTGATAGTTTCTGTGAAAGATGCATATGTAAATTGGAAAAATAAGCACAGGAAAGATATTCATCATCCATTGATTCACTGTGTCAGGAGACAGAGCTATTAGATGAAGACAAGGCACGACACTGAATAATCAGGAGTAAAAATGTACCTTCTTTTCAAGGAGATTGGGGTACAAGCAATTACCTTAATCAAGGATGCTTAAGATGACTTCCAAAGGGCTTTTTAAATGCAACATATTCTTTTTTTGCTTGTCTATGATGTGAAAAGATCAGGGGAAGGGGTAAATTATGCTTTTGCTTAATTTATTTTGCTTTCTACTTTAGTGATATTGATTTAAATTTGGTTCTCCTTGGTTCTGTTGATAAGACACTCTTAGGTACTTCTTTAGAATTCTTGCCCAAGGCCATCATAGACCTTTATTTGGAGCAGTAATGGACTTGCCAGTGTTCTTCCCAAAGCCCCTTTCATTGTATATTGTGAGTTTCCCTCGTCTTGAGAGAGTGCACAGAAAAGTTAGAATCTTTAACTAAAAGTCCTACATGTTTGTTAGCTATTTCTGTAAATAGGTATTTATGAAAGATTTTGAAACAGTCTATCAAAAATCATTTGTCTTTATTAATCATTAATTTTCTTGGTTCTTGTCATGGGGGTATTGCATTCATTCACCAAAAGGCTTTCAGCATAGGCAGAACTTAAACTTCTAGTGTGAAAGACAATAAAAAAAGAAGGCTTAATACTTTTAGAAAGCTGCCTTTGGAGGTGCTTTTGCATAGACTGTAAAAGAGCAGTGACTTTGCCCGTCACTTTAAAAACAACCCATCATTATAAATATAGCTAATATGGGAAGCTGCTTCCCCTGGCAAACAAATAGCTCCCTGATATTAATGCACTTGCTGGAGAAGGTTCCTGGAACTTTGGTTCTGGAAACTACACTGAGGTTATTGGTAATATGTAGTGTTCAGCTTGGATCATTTAAAAAAAAGGAAGAACAATGATAGAGGCATGCTTTTAACTGGTGCTGATAATACTCAGGAATTAGATATGTAGCCCCTTTGTAAATGGTTTTCTTTGAAACCTTCTTGCTTTTTTTCTGGCTCTAGAATATTAGATTTAAAAGCATGGAGCATTATAAAGAACATTGGGTGAGAATCTTGAAAAAGAAAATAAGTTTCTCCTTTGGAGTAATTGTTCTCTCTCTCTCATGGGTAAACCTCATGCCCCCTGAACTTTGACTGGGAGCCTTTGCTTTAGCAGTAGGGCTGTGCGAAGCTTCGGGTGGTGATTTGATTCGGAGGAGATTCGGCCCGATTCGGTGGCCGAATCTCTGAATCGAATCGGGGGACCAATTTAAAGGTCCAAATTGATTCAAAGCTCTCTGAATCTTCGGAAAAGATCCGGAGAGCTTTGATGATTTGGACAGTCCCTAGGGGCTGCAGCAGGGAGCTGCAGCAGACTCCAAGCTAGGGGTGGCAGGGGGCAGGGCATGGGGAAGGCAGAGGGGACCATGGGGGGACCCCTGCCAGCCCCCTAACCCTACTGCTCTCCCAGCCCCCCACCATGGCTGCCCTGCATGCACCAGCTTGGTACTTTAAAGAAAAGCCCTGGAACTCACCAGGTGCTGCCGGGTGGGGGGAGCGACCCCCGCTGCCCCATGCTGCAAAAACAAGAAAAACCCTGGGACTCACCACTCCTGCGGCAGCCTTGAGGCTTCAGAGGCTCGTGCAGAGCCCCCTACATGGCAAGGGCAATGGGGAGCAGCAGGGATTGCCCCCCACCAGCAGGAGCAATGAGTCTGGGGGGGGTTTTGGGTTGTTTATTTTTTCTTATAGGTGCTGGAGCTGGCCCAGGTGGGACACCCATGGGTGAGTTGGGGGAGCAGGGGGGGACTGTCGGGGGGCTCATGCAGAACCCCCATGTAACAG